>NW_015164693.1:692971-695910 GCF_001447785.1 Gekko japonicus
GAGGGAAGCACCCCGCGGGTTCTTCCCCGAGGAGCCGGTGTTTGCCGAGAACTTTGGCAGGGGACCTAAGTGGCTCGCAGGCCGCATCGTCAGGCCGACGGGCACCGTCATGTATGAGGTGTCCACAGAATGCGGCCAGATCCTCAGGAGGCACATCGACCAGCTCAGGCGGCGAATGCTTCCAGATCATGGGCAGGCAGAGGTACCGAGGCAGCAGACTGAACTAGAGGAGGACTCCCCGGAGGCCCCGGTTATCACCCCACCTGCACCAGAGAACTCACTCCGGAGCACCCAGCCCCCGTCTACAGTAGAGAGGCCCCCTGAGCCAGAACCTGCGGCCGCAGAAGCCCCGGCGCCACCCGTAACGGCCGCTCCAGAGGTCAGACCTCCCGAGGCCCCAGTTCAGGGACCCAGACGCTCAGCAAGGGTACGACAGCCCCCAGCGTACCTGAAAGACTATGTTCCATAGGGCAAGGTCCGGACTATGGGGGGAGGGGTGTAGTGTCCGCTGACCGCCACCGGAGGTCAGCGCACACGCCCAAGCTTCAGTCCAAAACAACAATGGGGACTAGGATCCTAGTCCCTCCACTGGGGAACCAATGGGATCCATGGCGGGAGATTTGAACCCACCAATGGTGACCAGGGGCGGTCCCCAGGCGTGTATATAGTTGGCCTGCCGGCCGTTTATCTTTGTCTTGTTGTGTGCTAATAAAGCGTGCGATGCACCACGTCGTTGTCTGTCGTTCCTCCATGCGGCTACCCACTACATAACAAAGAGAGACTTCCTTTTGACAGATATTTTGCCACCCACTGCATTAGGAAAGAAAATAAAACAAATTGGAACTGACTGACTGGGGAGTCCAGCAAACTAAGACATTCTTAGATCTCCCTTTCAGTAAACATTCAGAGTTTGCAGATAGGGGCTTGATGAAGTCCTCCACAACATAAGGGAATTGAAGGAGTAGGGCTTAAAACCACAGGATAACAAAACAACTTCAGCAGAAATGAAAACACCCTTTACCAAAACCACACACTTGCTCTTCCTGTTCTCTTTTAAAGATTTAGGGCTGTTTCACAAAGTAGATGTTTCTTCTAGTCTGCAACTGTAATAAATACCTGATAGAAAGGGAGCTGTACTTCTAGACACTTATGGCCACAGAGTGCAAAAGGAATCCCTACCACTTGTTTATCCAGACATCTCAGGAATAGCTAAAATTATATTTACTTAGGGGAAAGTATGCCACCTCTCCAGAGATCTGCTTAAGACAGCTCACAGTAAAAATACAACTAACTCATTAAATCACCACCAACATTAGAACAAGTTAAAAAGGTACAAGCCATTCAGCAGCCTAAAACGATATCCATAAAGCAGTCCTCAGTCTACAAGCAGACCACAAAAACAGTTCCCCAAAGATGGAACCTGTCTATTAAAAGCCTGGGTGAAAAGAAAAGTTTGGGCTGGGCCTCTAGCAAACTTCAAAGGCCAGGTGCTATCACTGAAAAGGCCCCATCTCTGCTTGCAACCCATTTCACTACTGCCAGTCGGGGCACAGAGATCAGATCATGGGGAAAAGATATTAATTGGTGGGTGGAACAATAAAGGAGGAGGTACTCCTTCAAGAACTCCAGCCCCAAGCAGTTTAGGGCCTGAAAGGCAAGAACCAGCTGTGTTGTAGCTGTGGCCATACGCGTAATCTTCGTGGGGGCGGCGGGGCGGCAGCCCCCACCGAAAATTTCAGGAAGGTGCTCAGCCTCCCCCGGGGCGACTGGTTCCAGATACTGGCAGCCACCATTGCAGCACGTTCTCAAGGGGCAGAGGCGTAGACGAGCACATAGGATATTTCTGGCGCCCTCACTTTGCTAACAGCACCCGTTTATATAACAGAAGCCAGTCCCACCGACCGAGCTCAGCAGGGTTTACTTCCAAGAAAACTTCCCAACAGGCACGCGCTGTAAAACACGCCAAATCTTCCCCGGACCAGTAGGCTTGCAAACAGCGCGCTAAGAGCTCTGCCTCCCATGGGCAAAAAACAGCCCGTGTCTCATACTGCACCCAAGGTGAAACTAGTTAAAATCCGACCACCCCCCCTCAAGAGACTGCTGAAGTTTTGCACCCTGTTCCCTGACACACAAACACCTGTAAAATGGTGAGCCAACGTAAAAAAAAGAAAGAAGGGGGAACACGCCTTCCGCCACTTTCCTGGTATGCTCCACGGTCCAGTTTACTCCGCCTCCTCACGAGTCGGCGGGGCGGGGTGGGAGAAAAGAGGCCCAGTGAAGGCGAAGTCAAAGGAGGAGGCGTGGCGCTCCGAGTGATGTGGGGGGGGGCAAACAATAGGCGGTGGGCTAGTCGTGGCAGAGCGCATGTGAGGAGTTTGCTTGCTGGTCACTACAGCCCTGCGAGTGACCTGCGAATGTGAGTAAAGGGAAGCGCAAGCGTGGTATCTACTCTGCTCCCCAGCTCTTCCGGTGACAGGCTTTCTCCTTTCTCGCCTCCTTAAGGACCCTCTTGCTTGCTTTCCCGCGCGCTCTTAATGCAGCCTTTCAGGGCTTTGTGTAGGTTCCAACCCTGCCACACATTTTGCTAGTCTTTAAGGTAGTACTGGTAGTCTTAAGGTAGTCTTGTCTGCTGCTACAGACTAACACAGCTACCCATCTTGACCTATCTCCATTTTAATGGGTGATCCTGAGTTCTAGCATTACCAAATGTGGAGAATAATTGTCCGGTTTTTCTGATGTATAATTTTATAAATCACTAGCCTGTTGGTTTGTCTCAGCCCCAAATGTTTTAGATGGTTGCCCAATACAATACTCCATTAGTAGAAAGCATAGTCCCATAATAATTGCTTGCTCTCTTGTGCATTGGAACACATGCACATATATATGATGCTACACTTCAAAGTTGTTTTTATTATTATTATTATTATTTAAATTTAAAT
>NW_015164693.1:697076-702931 GCF_001447785.1 Gekko japonicus
TATTTGTTGGACTTGTAAATATTTGGGGCAGGGAAAATAATATTGAATGGAAGCTAAGTTTATAGTTTTCTGCTGCTGATTTTTTTTTTTTGGGGGGGGGTACACTGCAGAATGATGGATTGTAAAGAAGTCCAGTTATTGCTGAGGAATAGGTAGACTTTCATGATGTTGTAATTTCATTTCACCCCATGTAGTTCTGATCCAGAAACACACTGGCAGCTTGCATATGTATTCCTGCACACAAGGATCATCCTGCCAGACAGATGCTTGATGTTGCCAGCTTTGGCAGTACTGTTTAGGCGTTGGTTGGGCGTGCACTCTGAATCTGTCCCCCCACCTAACCAGGTGACTGGTGTGGGCACTGCCAAGCATCTGCTGGCATAGGCTTAATCTTCGTGAGGGTGGCGGGCTCAGCCTCCCCCATGGGCAGCTGGTTCCAGCCACCCTTGCTCCTAACACAGCAATGCCTCTGGCCCAGCCCCAGCCCCTCCCGGGAAATTGGAAAGTCTACGCCCCTGGCTGTGGCTTATATTCCCTGTCTGCAGGGCACAAACCACTCAGAAGGGCAAGAACAGCAAGGAGAGGAGTTCACCACACAGTTGCTTTGACTACCAAGCAAGGACAGCATCTCATCTCCATTCATCCACCCCAAACTGGACTTATTACCTCCTACATAACTGCCTTATGAGAACAGAACAAAAAAGGCCCATCTAATCAAACATCCCAGAAAGTTGCCAAGTATGGCATGAGGACCCTCCCAGTTTCTCCCCAGCATCTGGAGTTCAAAGGTAAACTGCCTCTGCCAATGGAGGTTTCACTAAGCTATCTCTCCTTATATATAATTCTGTTTTTGAGTGGCAACATTCCATACACTCCCTCAGCCATTGGCCCATCAGCCGCCACTCCACTCAAGAGTACTCGCGTGTCATTGGCCGGGTGCTGGGTCTGCTCCTCTTCCCCACGCACTCCCCCTTCAGCCACTGTGCCGTCAGAATTACTAGCAAACGGCCTTCTCTCTTGGCAGAAGACGCTTCTCCTGCTTGCCTCCTGTAAGATGGCTGTGATTCTTTGTTTAAAATGTTCCCCCATAAGGCTTAATTGAGCTGTAGTTCCAGAGAGGGGCCTGCAAGGGTATCACTCACTGGGCTGAATAGGGCTTCCTCATCTGCTGGCCTACAGTTCCCAGCTGCCCCAAGGCCAAAAAGTGTGGGAGAACAGGGACTGTCCCAATGGGCAGGGCGGCATCAATATAGATGGCAGCCCATCCAGGGAAGAGACAGTCTTTGTCCCTGGGAGGCAGCAGAAATTCAGCCACTCCACAGTTGGCTGGACTGGGGAATAAACGGAAGTTTCCCTGCTCTCTTGGGAAAAAGAGAGAGGCTGAAGTACAGCTAGAGGCCGGTCAAAGGAGAGATCCTATCCTGAGCCCACAACCTCCAGAGGTAGAGAGTATTGTTGTGTGTCTAGCTATGGGCCTGGGTGGGGCACCATCAATATAGACTCCAGCCCATCCAGGGAGGATTGTGTTTAACCCCTGTTGATTTATTTCCTGTTGATTCATAGTGTGTGCTTACTCCTACAGTGTGTGTGTGCTCCATAACTGTAAATAGTTAAATAAATTCTTTTATTTGGGCTAATAATCTGTGTTGTGTTCTGACAACATAGTCTCCCCCATTCTGCACAATAACAAAGGGAGGGGGTAGCCCAGGGAAGCAAGGAAAGGCCAGACCCTGGGGTTGCCAACTTTCCAGGGATCCCCTAAAGATTAGGGATTATATCTCCAAATAGGGAGATTCGGCCACTGTCCCTCTAAAAAGGCAGTGACAATTCTGTGAGTTGTGGCAGTGAATTTAAGGAGTGAGATACGCCCACGGGACGAGGGTGGGAGGCAAACATCTGAGTGGTAAACTGGAGCCTGTTTTGCCACAGTAGGCAACCAAGTTTGATTCAGACAAAGGAAGGAAACCCTTCGCAGGCCTTTGTGAGAATCTCATTGGGGCCAGTCCTGACTAGGGTTGCCAGCTCCAGGTAAGTAGATTCCTGGAGATTTTCTGGTAGAGTCCATGGAAGCCAGGGTTTGGGGAGGGGAGAGGCCTCAGCTGAACAGAATGCCCAACAGCCCACCTTCCAAAGTAGTTATTCTCTCTGGTGGTGGTGGAGAGAGATCTGTTGTCTGGAGTTCAGTTGTGATACCTGGTGATCTTCAGGCTCCACCTGGAGGTTGGCTATCCAGAACCTGTTTCAGAGCAGGTTCTGTTAGATCCAGGTTCTTGCTGTAGAAGCTGAGTGGGTGATTTTGGACTGGTCACAGACTTTCAACCTAACCTACCTCACAGGGTTGTTGTGCAAGTCACAAGGGGGAGAGGAGAATGATGTAAGATGCTTTGGTCCCCATTGCAGTAAAAGACTACTTTTCCTCTTGGGAAACCATTGTTGCCAATCTCCAGGTGAGGTCTGGAGAACACTCAGAATTACAACTGCTCGCCAGATGGCAGAGATCAGTTCCCCTGGAGAAAATGGTGGATTCTGTGGCAGTCAGGGCTTCAGAGCATGGAAAATGGTGGACTCTGCAGTGTTCTCTCTAAGCTGAGTTAGTGTGAGTTAGCTCACAGTTTTTTCGCCTCCGGCTCACAGATTTTTGTCTCAGCTCAGGGCGGATGGCTCCAGAGCAAACTAATTTATGCAGTAGCCTAATCACTTGCTCACAACTTTTATGCCAGTAGCTCACAAAGCAGAGTTTTTGCTCACAAGACTCCACAGCTTAGTGGGAACATCTGTGGCAGTCAGGGCTTCAGAGCATGGAAGAGGCTGCAGGTGTGTGTGAGGGAAATGGAAAGCTAAAGAGTGAGGGGGAAATAGAGGTAGGTTGATGACTGGCTGGGAAGGATAGGGTTGCCAACTCCAGGTGGGAAATTCCTGAAGATTTGAGGAATGGAACCTGGAGAGGGTGAGGTTTGAGGAGGGGTGGGACTTCAGACAGGTACAATGCCACAGACTCTACCCTCCCAACCAGCCATTCCCTCCTGGGGAACCACTGTTGCCAATCTCAGGAGAGGGGTGGAAATCACTCAGAATTACCACTGATCTCCAGGGGGGAGGGGGGAGGAGATGCAAAGCTGAAATCAGAGGAGCAGATAATGGCAGGTTGATGACTGGTTGGGAAGGAGACAGGGTTGCCCACTCCAGGTTGGGAAATTCATGGAGATTTGAGGGGTGGAACCTGGAGAGGGTGAGGTTTGAGGAGGGGTGGGACCTCAGACAGGTACAATGCCATAGACTCCACCCTCCAAACCAGCCATTTCCTCCTGGGTAACAATTGTTGCCAATCTCCAGGTGAGGGCTGGAGATCACTCAAAATTGCAACTGCTCTTCAGGTAGCAGAGATCAGTTCCTCAGGAGAAAATGGTGGACTCTGTGTCATTATAGCCTGCTGAGGTCGCCACAGCACATTGACGCTGAGTGCCCAAGGCCTTGGCACTCTCCCAGAGCCTCTTTCTAGCGCTCATTGTATTTATTTCCACAACGAGCCTTATTCCTAGTTACCTATATTTCTCAGACTCCTCCCCTAAAAGCTCAAAGCAACTTACACATAATTCTAGCTAACAGTCATCAAAAAAGCACTGCTAGCTCAGCTTGGTGGCCCATCTAGTTCAGTATCCCATTTCACACAGAAGCTATAAGTTGTTCTGGGAGGGGCAACAAACGGGACACAGAGGCCAAGGCCTTCCCCTGATGTCATTTCCTAGTGCTGGTATTTGGAAGTTTGCTGTCTTTGAATATGGATGTTCCCCTTAGTCACAATGGCAGACCTCCCTTCCATGAATCTGTCTAACCCTCATAAAGCCATGGCCAGCACAACTTTCACTGGCAGTGAATTCCACAATTTAATTACTTGTTGAGTAAAGACCTGCCCATCAACTTCATTGGATGCCTCCAAGTTCTAGTATGACAGGAAAGGAAGAAAATTCTCTGTCACTTTCCCCAACAAATGAACAACTTTATAAACCTCTATGATCCACCTTAGTTGTCTCTCTTTTAACCTGAAGCGCTCCTGTTGCACAGCACACAGCTCCAGATTTATTTATTTCTTCAAATTTATACTCCGCCCTCCCAGCCAGGGCCGGCTTACATAAAATCAATAGAAAACATTTAAAACACTACAAAAAAATCAATTAAAACAGTATTAAAACCAAATTACAATTCCATGATACCATAGTAAGTGCTAGATTTGCTGTAATAAAGTTCGTGATGGCTACCATCGACTCTCACTTCCCAAGCCAGCTTGCAGGTCTTCTATAGTTGTCTTTCGGTGTTTCTCCAACAGTTGGCACAGGCTGTTAATATAAGTTCCAGCGGCAGGAGGGATTCTTATCCTAGTTGTTAAGAGGTGGTGGCGGCGGCTCCAAAGGCCTGGTGGGAGAGCTCCGTTTTACAGGCCCTGCAGAACTGGAATAGGCTCCGCAGGGCACTGATCTCCTCTGGGAGCTGGAACAGCAACAAGATGAGGTATGGCTTGCAGGGACAGATCCCTAGCCTCAAAGATGCAAAGATTTGTGCAGTGCTTCTGATCTGTTTCCCCAAGTGAAGGTGCAGTGCTCTGGGATTACAAAAATAAGCAGCCGTAGTGCCTTAAATATTCATGGTAAGTTTTCTTGGCCCAGATAACACCTGGATCCAACTGCCTACCCAGATACACTCATCATGATGAGACTAATTTTGTTCAGAGAGGGCTTCAATTGAAGGAAGTAGATATCTATTTCCTGGTGTCCTTTTAAACAAGTTGCACTAACCACACATGCCTCAAGGGGGCATGAAGACTCTGTATATAGCTGTTTGTTGTTTTCAAGAGGCTGACCCACTTCCAACTAACAATCCAAGAGGTTAACCTTTGTTTAAAACAGCCATAGATAATTTGGAGCCCAGAAGAACAGGAGCCAGTGCTATAGGTGAAAACCGAAGCAGCCAAACACTTCGCAAGCAACATAAGAGCAGGCATGCAGATTTACCAGGACTCATTTATATTTATACCCCATTTCTTTCCCCAGTGAGGACCCAAAGCAGCTCATATTGATCTTCCCTACTTCACTTCATCCTCACAAAAAAATCCCTATGAGATAGCTAGCCTGAAAGACAAAGGCATTGGCTCAAGGCCTCCCAGGAAGATTCCATGGAAGAACCGGGTAGAACATCTAAGTAGGACACTTGCCACTACACCTTGCTTGGCTCTCTCACAGGGTTAAGAGGAGACAATAGAATAATGATATTGAATCAGCCATTAGATTTTTATGTTTACAATGGGCGGCTGCCCAGGCCTCACGTTCCCCCCTAGAAGTCTAGTATCTCTGGAACCTACAAAAGTCTCAAAATCCTGACCTGAAATTTCTTTTCACCTTTTTTTCCCTTAAAGAAAAAAAGTCCTACCTGATAAAGAATTCTGAAGAATTTCCACATGGTTTTGGGTTATTTTTGCTGGTCTTAATAAAGTGTTTTACACAGCTTTTTTTATTTTGCCTTGGACTAACATGTATCTGGAATTTGTAAGGCCCTTAGTAGTTGGGCGGGACACTGAAAAGGAGGAAGAGCAAAGAGATGGATCTGATCCATCATGGGCACAACCAACCAACAAGTTATCCCGTGTGAACAGATTGCCAGAGATATTGTGTGTGTTTAAGGAAGGAAACCCCGGACTGCAGTTAAATTAGCGAGTGAAAGAAATGACCGTTTACATTCAGAGCCGTCTTTCTGTCTGTCTCTGGCACACAGGGCCTATAGGAGAGGTTTGGAAGGAGGGGAGAGACCTTGCTATTTTGAAACACTCTGGTTGGAAATACTCCAAATTTCCTTAAAAACTGTCG
>NW_015164693.1:703559-758605 GCF_001447785.1 Gekko japonicus
AACCAATCACTTTCAAGCAAGCTCCCTGAGCAGGAACATCTGTGATTGGTCCTTATGTGAACAACCTTATTGGTTGGTATTTGTACAGTGGGTGTGGCTACATTAGCCGGGGATGTTTAAAAGCAGGACAGCTGCCATGTAAAGGCTGTTCTGGCTATCAGATGTTGATCCATGTTGGAGTTGTGTTCGAGTTGAAGAATAAAGTTGTGTTCTTGCTGAATCACTCTCTGACTTCTTTTTTAAGTGAGCGACTTAACACATATCATTTAATTCAGGAGAAAAACACTCAGTTTTGGAACAGCTGGTCTCTATTTTCTTAATCTCCTTTGCCAGACAGCTCTGGCAAAGACATCACTGTCAGGGTCCTTTATGAAAACTGCCCCAACTATAAGGTCGGAACAAATATCTACTCCACTCACAAAGGCCCCGTACCTAGAAAATTCTGTGGAAAAGGGGCTATTGACATCTTTTGCTGGCCTTTCAAAGGAAGATCAATCAGAGATTGTGGCCAGGCTAGAAGAGCTTACAGGTCAACTTCAAGGCCTGGCTAAGCAAGTTGATTTTTCTGAGGTAACAACATTGGGCAAGATTGACCAAAGAGGCTTGGAGGAGCCTTCCTCCAATGTTATGGAACAGAGTACATCTGGAGGAGAGGAAGAGATGACTTCGCCAGCTGCTGACCTCCCCTACCCACTGGTCTTACCAAACGATGGGGAAGACAGAATCTTTAAGCTTGACGGCACCATCGGAACCTCTAATGCAAATGCCTGATGACCAAACATCTGAACCTCCACTCTTATCAACATCCTTGGCCTCTAACAACAGACTTCTTCAAAGAGCAAATTGATGTATATTTGATGATAGCAGAAAAATTCTGGACAATATTGAAATAGAAGATTGACAATTATTGACACACCCATTTAGAATAATTTCATGGAATGTTGCAGGGTGGTTTCGTTGTTTAACTAACTCGCCAGATAACCCTTTCCTTCATCAGAAATGTGATATTTTAACAATTAAAGAGACATGGACAGATCAAGAAATTACCCTACAAAGTTTTAATACTTACTTGTTGAAAGCTGAAGGAGGAAAGGGCCCAGGAAGATTGAAAGGTGGTCTGGCAATATTAATCTCAGCCTCTCTGGAGTTTAAATGTATAGAGAAAAAAACCCTTGACTCAAAAGCTATGACAATAGTTCTGCATAGTAAAACAAATAGTCTGATTTTAATAAATGTCTATAATCCTCCCCTTTCACTAAAAGTCCAATTAGATGAAGCTTGGAGCTCCCTAGAGAGTTATATAGTAAATCTAATTGCGGAGCATCCAGAGGCCAATGTTTTACTTCTTGGAGATTAATGCTCGCCTTGGCCCAGATGATCCAAGTCTGGAATTTAAATATAAGGAATTTTTTAGTGACCTGTATGGCTCTTATAAAGTTTCTCCTCTTCCTAGGTGTTTTAAGGATTCCACTTCAAATGTTGCAGCTTTATATCTAGCCAAAATGGCCTACAAGTTGGGTCTGTACATTTTAAATAGTACTTTCTTGGAAGATTATCAGGCTGAGTTTACCTATATGTCGGGTCAGAGACTTAGCACTATTGATTATATGTTAGCATGCGCTTCTCTATTACCTCTAATAACTAACTTTAAGGTGCTTCCATTTTTTGATAGTGACCACTTCCGGCTCTTCATCCAATTTAAGTTTTTTTCTTTATTTCAAGTCACTTCCCTTCAGCCTTTACATGAAGGTTCACAGGTATTAGGTCGTAGGGTGAGATGGTCTCCCCAGATGCAAGCAAAACTGAGGTCCCTGCCACATGGGCAGGGAATACGACGCTCGTACCGCGGCTAAAGTGAGCCGCAGCAAAGTTGGGACGGCGCGGCGGGATCTCACGGATCCCCCGAGCCGCGTCGTAACGCTCCCCGGCACGATCAGATGCCGGGGAGAACGCGACGGTGGGAAGGGGAGCCTGGCGAACTGCGCATGCTCACACATGCGCAGTTCGCCAGGAGCCGGGGATGCGCCGGCGCAAGGACGCGCCGGCGATCCCACGGCCAGCGTTGCTGCGGCCCTTCAGAAAGAACCACCTCGGGAGGTGGTTCTTTTTTGGCGCGGAGCAACGCTGGAAGGGACGGAACCGGGATGGATCCGGCACGCTCCCCAGATGTTGAGGTGGGATCGCGCCTGTTTGCTCTGCCCCCGTTCCGTCCCGCTCCCGGCCCAAATGGGCTCGTATGAACAGGGCCTCAGAAAAGTAATTGAGGCTAAAGGTTCCCAAATTTCCAAAATTACCTACCAGGAATTTAACATATAGAGTGACCTTCTTACATGTTATAATAGACTTGTCCAGGATTTTAAAATTATTCTATGTGAACCTAAAGGCCATTCCACCACATCTTACAAGAAATCTAAACCCTGGTTTGATGTGGATTGCCAAATAGCAAGAAAAGAACTTTCTGCCATTTACTATCAGTTTAAAAAATCAAGTGATGACCAAAGATTTCTAATCCAACAAGAACTCTGGTCACAAAAAAGGGATTACAAACACCTAATCCAACAAAAGAAAAAAAATTACACCAAAGCTCTTTGGGCAGAATTAATTCTGGCTGCCAAACAGAAAAACTCCTCCCTCTTTTGGTGACTTGTCACTGATAAAAACCAAAATTTTTTCTCCCAGACTGATCCCCCAATACGGCCCTGCAAACGGGTTACTTTTTTTGAGCAATTGTATAAAGACTCTCCTTTAACCCCAGTGACAACTGCTGGTTTGAGGACTTGCCTTCCTGGCCACCAGTTTCTCAAAAGGAAATTAAATCCTATATTGTTCAATTAAAATCTGCTAAGGCTCCAGGATCTGACGGACTGCCACCTGAATTTTTAAAAGAAAATATTGATTGGTGGGCACCCTTCCTTGCAGCCCCTTTCACTTTTATCTATTCTTCAGGCCTTATCCCCTCAGAGTGGAATACGGCAATAGTAGTCCCCATATTCAAAAAGGGCGCAAGAGAAGAGCCCGCAAATTATCGGCCTATTAGCCTTTTAAATATATGTAGCAAGTTATATGCTAAACACCTTCTGGTAAAGTTTGAGGATTGGCTGATCCAAGAAAATGTGATTGTGACAGAGCAAGTTGGTTTCAGAGAGTTTAGATCCACTTTAGACCACTGTCTTACAATTCAACACGTTATAGAAAAATACGCTGCTAATGGTCCTAATTCGCTTTTTGCTGCTTTCATTGACTTGAAAGCGGCTTTTGATTCAATATTGAGGCCAAAATTGTGGGCCGGCTTAGAAGCTTCCTCAATTGATAGAAGGCTCCTCTTTTTGTTGCGGGCTCTTCATGATAACACCCATTTGCAGATTAGGCTTAACAGGAAAGGAAATGTATTGGACCCTATTAACACCTATAGGGGAGTTAGGCAGGGTTGCGTACTAGCCCCTTCCCTGTTTAACCTATATATTAATGGTATAGTAAGTTACTTGGACTCGCCAGGTTTACCTCCACCAAAACTTCAACAACAGCATGTGTCTATATTACTGTATGCCGACGATGCTGTCATCTCAGCTAGAACACCAGTTGGCCTTAGAAGAGCTCTCAGTAAGTTTGCAGACTTTTGTAACAATAAGGAACTAACAATAAATTTCCAAAAACTCCAAGGTTATGGCCTTCAGGGCCAGACAAAAGTCTAGAGACAGGTGCTATATCAGTGGAAGCCAAAATTACTTTAGCTTCACTCCAGTATTGGCTTAAACTAAATTTCCATCCTCAGGGACTAACCCACTTGTTACTCTCAGACAACTTTCAATCCAAATGGCTGAGAGCAGTTCATAATAAATTATATGAGCTTGGTTTTTCCCCCCAAGCGATTTTGAGTATGCGTTGGGATGTAGCAAACTGAGCCCTAAAACAGAGAATGATGGACATGGAGAGACAGACAGATCTCTGGAGATGTCCTAAGTTTAGAGCCCCAGATTCTGTCAAATATCACTTGCAACCCATGTCCTATTTATCGCAGCTTGATAACTCACAAGTTTAGGAAAACCTTCACATTAGCCAGATGTGAGGCTTTCCCCTCCGCGATGCTTGAGGGCAGATTCAAAAAGATCCCCACTGAATATAGACTTTGTTGATGTGGCTCAGGAGAGATAGAAACTATTGAGCACATGATACTCAGATGTAACTGGTATAACAAGATCCGTGACAAATATATTACTCCTCTTATAACAGATAGGGTGGGACAATCAGGTGCTGAGCAGTGTAACCGATTGTTAATTGATGGGAACCGGACAATTACCGAAACTGTGGCAAAATTTTGGGTAGCATGCTACTGCATCCAAAATACACGATCAAATATATAATAATAGTTGCCTAATAGTCTGTTTTATGTTCTTCTTTTACTTTATTATGCTCAACTGTATTTTTATAGAGTTTTATTTTACTGTCCTAAATTCAGTTATATTAATGTTATGAATGTTATATTTAAGCATGTGTGTCCTATGGCTTGTTGCTGTAATAAATGCCTGCCTGCCTGACTAACCATTTACAGCCCTCATGTGACTCCCAATTCTGTACCAAACACCAGAACAAAAGGAAGCTATGGAAAAGCCAAGACAAACAGGGGCAGCAAATGGATAAAGTAACAGGCTGACTAAATGAACAAGTAGCTGGGTCTGAATGGCATCCACCTGCTGATGAAGGCAGCTGTAATGCAACAGGGATGCAATCTTGTGTGGTTTTCCTAAAGCAAGTTAACAGCCCAGCTCTGCTTGCTTTGATATAATGAAGTTAATAATAGGTCATAATCTGAAGATCACCAGAGAACAGGGCAATTTAAAATCACAGGAAAGACATGGGAGGAAAGAGTTATAGGAACCCCTCCCCTCTTTTAGTAATTAGCATGGATCTTGTCCAGCCTCCAATCCCCTTAATGATTTACATGTGAGAACTGCTGATCTAACAAAAATATACATCACAAATTTGTCCCCTTATCACCCTACTGGAAAGCAGTCAACATGGTGCTGATTTTTAAAAAGTTGGAAATATGTGTGTGTTGCAAGGTCTAATTCAGTCATTATAGGGTTAATCTGTTTACCTTATGTGCTATTGTTTAGACTGACCTGGAAAGAAAAGCTGGCACAGAGCCAATGAGAAGAGAGCCAGGGAAATCTAAGTCTGTTTACAAACAACCATTGGTTAATGTATTCAGGTGATTTCCTTCTAGGAGTCAAGAAGAAGAAGAATCTCCATTCTTGTTGTTGTAGTTGTTGAGACTGTGTGGTCGGACTGTTCTGTAGCTGTAGAGATGTAGCAGATGTAGCATTTGTTATTTTGCAGCTTTCCTGTGTACCCTTCCCTTAGAAATAAAGATTTTTACACAGAAAGAAATGCCTCCTCTCCAGTGAAGCAAAGATCCATTGCAAACTCTGAATATCTAAGTATTTTTGACAATTTTTCCAACATATTCTGGTAGCAGAGCTGGATGGTTTGGTTAACTGATTTTTTTGCCTGATATGCCTAAGAGAAGAAAGTTTTAAATGCTTCACTGGATCGAAAGAGAAATGCTAGAAGCAAATTAGCAAGGCTCCTGGAGGCTTGATTTTTCAAACTACCATTTTTTTCCTCTGCAAGTTTTTACTCTCTCTGCCACGTACTCCAATAGAACAGAGTAAAAATTACAAATATTTTGGTCTAATATTCAGTGAAACCTTGATCTGGAATGCCCACATTGCCTCCTTAAAATCTTCAGCAAATAAGATCATTGGTGTGATACTGAGATTCTATTATAACAAGGAAGATCTACTAATAGATCCAGCCCTTAAACTTTTTGTCAGCAAAGTAATCTCACAAATACTATATGGTATAGAACATGGGGGGTTGAAAGAGCAAACGTTTTCTAGCTTGGAGGTAATCCAAAACCTTTTTTAAGGCGTATCTTGATACTTCCAAGTGGGACACCTTCTGCCCTATTAAGGGCAGAACTTGGCCTCCCCTCAATTAGGGCTCGCACTCATTTAGCTGTATTAAAATCATGGAAGAAATACCAATTGATGCAAACTGAATCTCTTGGGAAACTTAGTTTTGTTTGTCATTAAGATAAAATTTGCTCTGATTTAGTTCATAACATTATCTCCCATTATACAATTCCAGATTATTTACTGCGATATTTGGGGAACAACCGCTATTTGAGGCAATGGGTGTTTAATGGAGATGCCATAATAGATTATTCTCCCCCCCCCAACTTTTTATTTTTGGATATAACCACATATTCAACATTACACCTTTTCATTTCTTTTAACATATATCCATTTCCATAATAGATTATTCTTTAATCATTCAGTCAAAATTTGCTCCCTGGTACAAAGACATAAAGAAAGATAATTTAAGAGCTGCATACCTGGTAAATATTACCGCATACAAGCTTAGATCAGCATTTACAGCATTGCATTTCCAGACTATGCTAACAGAATTACTCCTGGGACGATACTTAAAAATAACCCAGGAACAGTGTATTTGTATCTGTAAAACTTCCGTGGAGGATCTTTTTCATTATGTCATGGTCTGCCCATTGTACTGGGAACCAAGATGTAAATTATTGACTGCAATAACAGATCAATTGCAGAATCTTTCTGACATCGATAAATTAATATTTCTGCTCTCAGATGCAGACCCTACAGTTTCCTATAGGGTAGCACTCTTTGCCTTAGCGGACAGTAAAATCAGGGCCAAGAACATAATAAAATGAAATTGAACTGTAAAATGACGATGTAAAATGGCAATGTTTGAGGCTGCGTATGTGTTTCTGGAGATGGGTATCTGTCAGGTAACCGTGTCATAGATCTAGAATGTGGAGGGGTACCCTCCTCGTTCTGAGCTCTCTCCTGCTCAGCTACTGTGTGCTATCCTATGCTTGACCTTGTAGATATTCCAGCTGCAGTTTACAAGGCTGGGAAACTTAACGGCTTTTCTGCTATGCCCACACGAACTATATCCATTGGTTCATGCTTACAGGGGGAATGTTTGATTTCACTATAAGTCAGAAACCCTAGTACTGACGGCCATTCCTGACACAAGCTGTACACGTGTTCTTTAGTACTGGATCCACTAATAAACAGTTATCTTCTTATGAAGCCCTGTGTGGTGTGACCTGACTAAGGAGCCTGACAAAGTGTCAGGAATCCTTCATCACTCGACCCACATCTCTCATGCTGAGATGAGCGATGGCGAGGAGACCACTCTCCCGGCTCCGACCAAGGAGGGGGCCCAGCTCCCTCTCGGGGAGCTGAACACTGAGACCGAAGTCATGGAGTCCGCCTGGCGGGATGCAGGGATGGACAGGGCAGACCTTCTGCTGGAGCCCTTCGGAGGGGCAACAGCCAGAGTGACTACAAGGTTGCGGGGCCCATGCAGGGGCAATTCAGCACGGACCCGCATGAAACCTGAACTCTTCCTTCCCCTTCGGGGCCACGACATGAAAGTCGCTATGATCGGCCTCCACGGGATGTGGACTATGAAACAGAGGATGGGGGACCACTGGGGGGGCTGAAGAACCTGAGGAGTTCGTAGGTACCTGGCTTGATTTACTCGAGCGGGGCCACCGCACGTCCTGCCTGCCCTAGCTAGAAATCCTCCCCCAGGACCTCCAGGGAACGTGGTGCCAGTACAACCAGGTCGGGAAGTGCATCGCCCTATGGAGCCTCTGGATGCTTTGTTCGATGGGACCCCCGAGAAACTGGCATTCTTTATGGTTCACGCGCAGAAGTTCGTCGTGAACTGGGGCCACCTGTTTCCTGTTCCCCAGGAAGTTGCACGAAAGGCACCAGAGAAGAGACGGGTTAACACCCCAACGAAGAAACCAGCACCCCGACCCAAGACCCAACGAGCGCTACAAGCAAGTGTCCTGGAGGAGGATCCAGACTCATCAAGCGAAGAAGAGGATCAGCTGGCGAGAAAAGGGTCCCAAACCCCGAGTTGCCTAAAATGGTGAGCGGATACCCCTCCCTCTTTTTTGTGACTGTTCTGAACCCGGAGTTGGGTACCCACGTATGGGTACGGGCACTGATAGACTCGGGGTGCGACTGAGATTTAATCAACCCCTCGCTAATGATGGGGTTGGGGGCAAACGTTGTCCGGCTCCCAGACCCCATTGTGTTTACCCAAATGGATGGGTCAGCTATGAAGGACCCTTGTAAGAATGAGACTGTGCCTTTACGGATGGGAGTGGGAGCACATTGGGAGCATAGACCCTTTGTAATCACATCCACCACCGCTTCCCTATGGTGCTGGGTAGCCCGTGGCTTCATGACCATGATCCCTATATTCTGTGGGACGAGGGAGTGATTAAATTCATTTCTCCTAAATGCCAGACGCATGTATGGGAGGAACGGGGGGGGGGGCTCCTGACGAACCGGTAAGGGCTTGCCTGGCTGAGGAAGAGCTGAACTCCATTCCTCCCGAGTACCGGGACCTGGCACTGGTGTTTGAAGAAGAGGAGGCGGACGAATTACCACCTCACAGACACTCAGATTGTGCTATCAAATTAATTCCAGGCAAGAAATTGCCAAAAGGGAAACTATATGCGTTGAGTCCATGGGAAAAGGAGGAACTACGCAAATTTATTGACAAAAACTTGGCACAAGGGTTCATTCGCCCTGCATCCTCCCCTTTTGCGGCGCCGCCTGTATTGTTCCGGAAGGAAAAAGATGGTGGGTTGAGGTTATGCGCGGACTACAGGGGTTTGAATGCTGTATCCACCATGAATGCAAACCCCCTGCCCCTCATGAAGGATCTCTTGGCCGAGGTGGCTAAGGGGAAAATCTTCTCAAAGCTCAACCTCAGGGATGCTTATTTCCGAGTCCGCATAAAAGAAGGAGATGAGTATAAGACGGCGTTTAACACTCCGTTGGGGCAGTTCAAGTATCAAGTAATGCCGTTCGGACTCCAAGGGGCCCCTGGGGTCTTCATGAACCTTATCAATGAAGTATTACACAAGTACCTGTTTAAAGGGGTTATTTTTTACCTTGATGATATATTGGTTTACTCCCCTGATAAAACTTCTCACATCAAGTTGGTGAGAGAGGTCCTGCACACGTTACACAAGTACAAACTGTTTGCCATGTTGTCAAAGTGTGACTTTCACTGTACTGAGATAGACTTCCTCGGATACCACATTTACCCCAGGGGTTTGGAGATGGATCCGGCCAAGGTTCGGGATGTGGTGGGGTGGGAACCTCCTTGAACCCAGAGGCAACTCCAAGACTTCCTCGGGTTCATCAATTTTTACAGGTCCTTTCTCGCGAACTTTGCACAGGTGAGCTTACCGCTCACGGATTTGTTGAAAACTAAGGGGAAGGGCCCAGAAAGCACCCACCCTGGGGCTAAACTGAACAGGACTAATGAATGTAAGGAGGCGTTTGACCGCCTCAAAGCCCTGTTCACCTCCAAGCCCTTCCTGGCTCATCCAAATGAACTGAAGAAGTTCATTGTGCAAGTTGATGCCTCTGACATTGGAATGGGCGGTGCCATCTTGCAAGAAGGAGAGGATGGGAAACTCCATCCCCTTGCATACGTCTCCCGGAAGTTTAACGTACTGAATGTAATTAGTCAGTTTGGGACAAGGAAGTGGGAGCTATCAAATTAGCACTCTCTACCTGGAGGCACTGGTTGGAAGGCACGTGGGTGCCTTTTGAGGTGTGGACTGATCATAAAAACCTGGAGGTGATGCACACGCCTCAAAATCTGAATGCTAAACAGCTTCGATGCGCAGATTTCTTCTCCAAGTTTAACTTTACCTTGCACCATTTCAAGGGAAATCTAACTCCTTAGCCGATGTGTTTTCCCACCTCCCACAGCATGACAGTAAAAGGGAGGGTGTGCTCGAATCTATGTTCACGCCCTCACAGTTGGGAGGGGCGGTGCTGGAACGCAGCCAAGCGAAAGCCCAACCCCCCCCCGGAGGCCGAGAACGGTTGGGAGACTAAATTTGCCTCCACCCTTTCTGACACTGACTGCCTCAAGTTGGAGAAGGAGGGGAACGTGAAGAAGAGGGCTAATGGCTGTTGGTACCATGGCCACAAACTGTTCATGCCTTTGCCGTTGAGGGGCGAGATAATGGCCGCAGTCCATGGAACTAAACTGGTGAGACATATGGGGTTTGTCAAGTCGTTGCATTTCCTACAGCATCAATTCTGGTGGCCCGGAATGAGGAAGGATCTTTCCCTCTTTGTAAACTCATGTCAAGCCTGTATTATGTGCAAAACACGCCCAGGGAAGCCACCAGGTCTATTGCAACCCCTTCCCACACCCAGTAGACCGTGGGAGGTTATCTCGATGGATTTCATCACGGATTTACCCCCCAGCGGGGAGAAAATAGTGATTTGGGTGGTGGTGGACTTGTTTTCTAAACAGGCTCCTTTTGTCCCATTTAAGACACTACCGACGGCTCGCCTTCTGGCTAAGGCGTTCCTTCAACACGTCTTCCGACTCCACGCTTTTCCCCGGAAGATAATCTCCGATCGGGGAACTCAATTTGTTTCCAAGTTTTTGGGGGAACTGATTAAACTTATGGGGGTGGAACAGGGGTTGAGTAGCACTTACCAGACACTCAAACAATACCTCAGGTGTTTCACAAACTTCCAACAGGACGATTGGGAGGGACTCCTCCCCCTTGCCGAGTTTTGTCATAACAATGCCTGTCATTCCTCCACGGGAGTGTCTCCCTTCATGGCGGTGTATGGTTATGAGGCTCCACCTCTCCCGTTCCTTTCAGAAGTTACTTTGCCAGTGGGGGAGGTGGGGAACTGGTGTCAATGCCTCAAAGATGCCTGACCGGTATTATGCAAAACCTTGGACGCAGCCAAACGGGCTTACAAGGCCCAAGCGGACAAAAAGCGCGCCAAAGGCTCGGAGGTCCAGCCGGGGGACTCAGTCTATGTGTCTACCAAAAACATTAAGGGACTTTGGCCTAGCCGCAAATTGGGGTGGAGATATGTGGGGCCGTTCTGAGTTAAACAAAAGATCAGTGAGGTGGCTGTGGAACGTGATTTGCCTAAAAACCTGAGACATTTGCATTCCATTTTCCATTTCAGCTTCCTCCGCCATAATCCTGGGCTAAATGTACGGCGGCCACAACAACCCCGTCCCCCTCCCCTGTTCGTGCAAGGCAAACCGCACGATGAAGTTGTCGATATCTTGGACTCTAAGCTGAAGTGCAACAAACTGTTCTATTTGATTTGAATGGGTGGACTTTGGTCTGCAACACAGAGAATGGGTGGCGGAGGAGCATGTTTCTACTCCCCGCCTTCTTAAACGCTTCCACCGGTGCTTTCCGGAGAAACCGGGGGGGGGGGGCTTGGGAGGGGCAGGATGTCAGGTAGCCCTGTCATAGATCTGGAATGTGGTGGGGTACCCTCCTTCTCGTTCTCAGCTCTCTCCTGCTCAGCTACTGTGTGCTATCTTATGCTTGACCTTGTAGATGTTCCAGCTGCAGTTTACATGGCTGGGAAAGTTAACAGCTTTTCTGCTATGCTTACAGGGGGAATGTTTGATTTCACTATAAGTCAGAGGCCCTAGTACTGACGGCCATCCCTGACACAAGCTGTACACGTGTTCTTTAGTACTGGATCCTCTAATAAACAGTTATCTTCTTCTGAAGCCCTGTGTGGTGTGACCTGACTAAGGAGCCTGACAGTATCTATATTTAAGATTTTAATTAATTTAAATACTGAATGAGCAGATTTTTAGAGGTTGTTATAATTTCAAAATTCCAGGGCTGTTAATTGTCTAATTTGTACATTTAAAAAAATTGTAATGGCTAATGGCTACACAATAAATTTTACTATCTATCTAAAATTTAAGAATGTGGCTCTGATTCCAAGCAGCTGATAATTTTATTTCAACCAAAGAGCTTATGGAGAGTAAACATAATGTGTTGCTTAAGAGAAGGAAAGGAAGTAAGATTGTTGCTGAAAGGTCTGGAATTGAATTTGAAGTGGAGGAGAGAAATGGATTTCATTATCTTGTGGATGTTAGTGGAAAATCAGAAGTTGTTGATGCTGATGAGGGACAAGTTTATTAAACTGGTGATGGCTCTTGTAGTCATCAGAATTGCTTGCATGCATGGCATTTGAAGTTTGCCCATCACAGCATGCAGAGTGCAGGATAGCGCTAGTGGGCCAACAAGATCACTATACGACAGTCTTTTGGAACTTCTCATTGTGATTAGTGGACTTTCCAGTGTACTTTGGAGCAGTTCCCTTCGCTTTGAGTCATGTGTCACATTTCTCCTTTGCCCTGTCACAACTTACAGCAGAAATTCCACATTCTTTTAACAATTTTTCAGCCTAACCTAAGAACATAAGAACAGCCCTGCTGGATCTGTCCAGTGATCCATCTAGTCCAGTGTCCTGTCTCACACAGTGGCCAACCAGTAGAGCTGCCAAGCTGCCAGTCCCCAGGCCAAGGTGAGGGTTCCTCCGGTTTTGGAGGCTTCAGCCTGCCACCCGCCAGCTGGCCAGCGAGGGAAATCCCACCCCCAAACAGCCACGTCCCATGTGACTTCCCCGATATGATGACGTCACCCGGAATTGACATCATCATGCTGGGGACGTTGCGCAGGGACTCTTTGGTCTGAGGGCATAAATCTACGGTTTTAAGCCAGTTTTATCATAGGATTTTGCCCTCAAATCAGAGTGCCCCCCATGCGACATCCCCCCCCAAATCCCCCTGCCAGAGCAACAAGAGGACCTGGCAACCCTAAGTAATCCTACACTCCCCTAAACCCCCCAAAGTCCCATTGTCTGCCATCACACCATGTTTTGCAGGAGAAAAAGAAAAAACAACCCTCGTACTTACTGGAAGTTGATACAGGAAGTGACAGAGCTTCTGGTGATTCCTAGAGCTACCAGGGCTCTTTTTGTAGAAAACCCCCAGCAGGAACTCATTAGCATAATAGGCCACACCCAACAGCAGGAACTCATTAGCATATTGGGCCACACCCCTGACAGCACAGCTCATTAGCACATTAGGCCGCACCCCCACGTTACCAGAAGTGTGGTCATCCAGCCACAGCCACCTTTTGCTTGTTATTCTGTTTACCTTGTTTGTTGTCAAAACCCAGGGCCTTTTTTTTGTAGCAGGAACTCCTTTGCATGTTAGGGCACACACCCCTGATGTAGCCAATCCTAATGAGTTTCTGCTGTTGGGTGTGGCCTATTATGCTAATGAGTTCCTGCTGGGCATGGCCAACTTGGAAGCCAGCCGGAACTCCGTTCCAGTGCGTTCCTGACCAAAAATAGCCCTGGAGCTACCATTTCATTTCTTATATCAACTTCCAGTAAGTACAAGGCTGCTTAAAAAAAAAAATTCCCCACAACACCCCCCCCCCGCAGTTGCCAGGCACTTCCTGGCAACCCTACCAACCAGTTATTCTGGAGGGTTAAGAAACAGCATAGAGGCCATGGCCTTCCCTCAGTGCCCCCTTACACTGGTGCTCAGTGGTTTAGTGTTGTTGTAAGAGGGTGATAAGCGTGAACAATGGATGAGCCTCCAAAAACAAAAGGCCATATCCTGACAGTATTTCACTCCCTATCTCTCACTGCACCACTGTTGAAGTTTCTCTTCAGGGGATCTTTCAGAAGTTGTTTGGGATGACAAATTATAAGTTGAAAAAGCACAGTGCACCTTTGTTCCTAAACATTTACAGGCTGTCAGGAAGCTTTTTGGACACTAGGTACCCAGGGGCAGCTTCTTATTTCAAGTTCTCCTTACAAAAGAGAATGAGACAAGAAGTTTGGAGTTGTTTCAAGACAGCCACGAGCCAAGCAAGTTATGCAACTCAGGTCTTTCCACAGCCCAAGCAAAGGTACTGAGGAATGCAGTGCTCTGAGAGCAGACCTTCCCTGAATTATTCATTAGGGCCTATATATATTCGTTTTAATGGCATTGAAGAGGTTGCCATTAGCCAGAGCCTGTTCTTGGCATGGGCCAGCCAGAGTTCTGGGAGGAAGAGGAACACAGCAACATTAAAGAGGAACAGCAGCTTTGTTATACACTCACAGCTGAAGCGAGATGCAGATTTATTATTTTTATCTTGGCTAGAGCTAACAGATGTCATCCTTCTGAAAAGACACAATCTTTTGCTGTTCATTTTCCCACAAACACCTGTGAGCTGGGGAGGAGGCAGACAATCATGACCCAAGGAGCTCAGGGTCCAGGAAGAAGCTAGAACCAAGTTTCTAACACATTCCCTAAAGACCACTTGACTCAAAGTAAGGAGAACTCACATTATTTACTCTTGCTAGTTAACCATGTACCTGTGTCATCGATGGCTACTTTCTCACGGAGACTGGTATCCAAAGTAGATCAGGTTTGCTTGGAGGATCTACACAACTGTCTCCTAATCTTACTTTGGGTAAGATTTGGGTAACCCCTACTTCAATGTCATCTTACCGAGGCTGGTTTGATAGGATGTTTTTGGAAAGATCACAGTGAAACTGCCTCTGGGTGTCACATGGAAAAGAAGGTGCTGTTGTTGTTGCTGCTGCTGTTGTTGTTGCTGTTGTTGCTGTTGCTGCTGTTGTTGCTGCTGTTGTTGTTGTTGCTGTTGCTGCTGTTGTTGCTGCTGTTGCTGCTGTTGTATTTAGATTTATATTTTGTGTGTGTGTATGTCCTTGCAAGCCTGGAAGTCATGGTGACTTCTGGCAACCCCTAGTGGGGCTAGGATGTTTCAGAGAGGTGGCTTACATTACCTGCCTCTGTGTCCCAGCTCTGGTATTCCTTGGCGGTCATATTTCCAAGTCTTTGCCAGGGTTGGCCCTGCTTAGCTTCCCAGATCTGATGAGATTGGGTTTGCCTGGGCTACCCAGGTCAGGACAAGGCACACTATTCTTGAAGGTGCCAATTGGTGCCATTTTTCTCACCTCATTTTGCGGTGACTATGCATGCCACCAGAAGCTTTTCATTAAATGATAACTGCTAGATCGCCAAAGCACAGCATTATAATAATCTATTATAATTATGATAATATAGATTATAATATTACAGGTTAATATTTTCATAATCTACTGCCACATTCTACTAGCTGCCTTGAAACTCTAACTTGCATTAAAAAAAAAATGGCTCTAGCCCTTTTTGTTCCAGCAATACCAATTTTGCTAGGATACTGGCCTATAAACTTCCCAGCCTTCATCATTTCACAGAAAAGGTTTCGGAAAAATCACCCAGTCAACATCTGGATTTCTTCTTTGCAAATCCTTCTGTTTTGGGGCAGCCAACAGGACAGTTATCCATGCAGCACTGGCACAGGATTAGGTTGCTGGGATACTCTTGCCCTTCACAAATCCACCAAGATTTGTGTTTCCCAATGAAGGGGGGGGGGACACACAAGAGAAAGCAGCTATCAAGTATGGACTAAAAGTAGGCCTGTCTGCAAAGAACACACATAAGCAAGGCAGCTGTCAAGTGACAGAAGATTTTTGAGGGGCACACAAGGTCAAGAGCAGCAGAGGCAAGCAGGAAGATCTGACTCAGGGGGCTGATCCACTAGGGAGTGTTACAATAAGGCATGTACAAGACCTTGCAAAACCAGCTTAGAGTAATGTCACATGCAACACCTGCACACTGCAATGGGTGTTGGCATGCCAATCCATAGTGTTCCTCGACCACCTGTTTGGTCACTTACTGTCAGAAGTCAAAAAGATTCTGAAGAAGTGAGCAGTGACTCACAAAAGCTCATACCCTACCACAAATTTTGTTAGTCTTCAAGGTGCTACTGGACTCTCTTTTCTACTGCTACAGACAGACTAACACGGCTACCCATCTTGATCTGTCAGAAGTCAAGAATTCCACTGTGCAGGTAATATAGCCTACTATGCTATTTCATTCTGGAACGACGTGCTTTGCTGGCATGGAAAGAGCAGGGTCTGCTTGCCCACAAGCCCAACAGCACAGCAAAGCCTCCTCACTGGCAATCTACCTATTTTCAACAGCAAGCATCTTCAAGCAGACTTTTTTAAATACTTGCTGTTAAATTTGTTGTATTCACATTTTAAAAGTTTCTTTAATTGTCTAACTGTGGGCTGATCCTAAAATCTGACAGCATTTTAAAGACTAACAACGCTTATTTCAATATTGTACTTTTGTGAGTCACGGCTCCTTTTGTCTGAGGAAGTGAGCTGTGGCTAAGGAAAGGTCATCATGAAATAAATGTTCATATTGTAAGGTGCCACTGGTCTTTTGATTTATGGGAGCTGTACCGATCAAATTCATAACCAAAGCTAAAAATGTTTAGACATCTCCTCTTACATGGAGGGAGTCACCAGCCTGATTATGGAACTACAGCAGGTAATGCAATCAATAAAGTGCCCCAATGACCTCTGCGGATGAGAGTTCAGTTCCGCTGAAACAGACGAGTTCAGAAACAGCCATATCACATCACATGCACTTGTCAAGGAGTGCTAAGCAATGCTCCCTCTAAGCTGTGGAGTCTTGTGAGCAAAAATTCTACTTTCTGAGCTACCAGCATTAAAGTTGTGAGCAGGTGATTTGGCTACTGCATAAATTAGTTTGCTCTGGAGCCATCATTCCTGAGCTCAGATAAAAATGTGTGAGCCAGAGGCTGAGAAACTGTGAGCTAGCTCACACTAACTCAGCTTAGAGGGAACACTGGTGCTAAGTTCTGTGTCAGTTCTCAATGCCTTCAGCTTCCTTCTTAAATTTAAATATAAAATTATAAATACAATATAGCAGTGGTGGCGAACCTATGGCACAGGTGCCAGAGGTGGCACTCAGAGCCCTCTCTGTTGGCACGCGTGCCATCGCCCCAGCCAGGCCTAGACCAACATTAAAGTGTCGAATTCTCTGCCAAATAATTTTAAGTAAATGAAAGCATTTGGGATTGCTTTCCTTACTTTGTTTGGATCAGCTTAAATTAATGTATGAGTTGTTTTTTCTAAACTAAAACGTCAGTATTCAGGTTAAATTGCCGTGTTGGCACTTTGCGATAAATAAGTGGGTTTTGGGTCGCAGTTTCGGCACTCGGTCTCTAAAAGGTTCGCCATCACTGCAATATAGCATGTAGTTGTATTAATTTCCACATTGCATTTGCATTTATTTATCCTGCTTTTCTCCCCAGTTGGTACTCAAAGTGGCTTTTAGCACATCGCACCCCTCCTCCATTTCCCCATAACAGCCTGTGAGGCAGGCCAGGCTGAGAGCTTGTGATGGGCCCAAAGTCACCCAGCGAGCTCCCATGGCAAAAGTAGGGATTCAAATCCACATCCCCCAGGGTCCTAGTCCACCATTCTGTCCACTACACCACAGTTGCTCTCATTAAAGCTTTAAATACATTTAAACCATGTTGAATTTTTCCTCCTAATAAAATATTTCAGCTCAAGTATTTGTTGTTACTGGGACATAAAATTTACATGAGGCACTTAAATGATTCAAAAATAAACCTGTTAAATCATAAGAACATAAGAACATAAGAACATAAGAACATAAGAACATAAGAACATAAGAGATGCCAATGTTGGATCAGGCCAAAGGCCCATCCAGTCCAACACTCTGTATCCCACAGTGGCCAGAAATACCAGTGCCATCAGGAGGTCCACCAGTGGGGCCAGGACATTAGAAGCCCTCCCACTGTTGACCCCCCCCAAGCACCAAGATGACAGAGCATCACTTGCCCCAGAGTCCCTATCTATACCTTGTGGCTAATAGCCACTGATGGACCTCTGCTCCATATGCTTATCTAATTCCCTTTTGAAGCCGTCCATGCTTGTAGCTGCCACCACTTCCTGTGGCAGTGAATTCCAAGTGTTAATCACTCTTTGGGTGAAGAAGTACTTCCTCTTATCCGTTCTAACCCGACCGCTCAGCAATTTCATGGAGTGCCCACGAGTTCTTGTATTGTGAGAAAGGGAGAAAAGTACCTCTTTCTCTACCTGCTCTTTCCCATGCATAATCTTATAAACCTCAATCATGTCACCCCTCAGTCGTCGTTTCTCCAAGCTAAAGAGCCCTAAGCGCCTTAACCGTTCCTCATAGGGAAAGTGTTCCAACCCTTTTATCATTCGAGTTGCTCTTTTCTGCACTTTTTCCAAAGCTATAATATCCTTTTTAAGGTGTGGTGACCAGAACTGCACACAGTATTCCAAAAAAGGTTGCACCATTGATTCAATTAATCTTCCGTCTTGGTTCTGCAAGACAGTTGCCAAATCCTCCCTGGCTACCAGCAGGGGATGTAGGGTTAGGGCAGCCAGTTCCAGGTTGAAAAACTCCTGGAGACTTGCGGGTGGAGCCTGTGGAGGCCAGGGACTTCAGTGGGATACAATGCCCCAGAGTCCGCCCTCCAAAGCATCCGTTTTCTCCAGGGGAACCGATCTCTGTAGCCTGGAGAGGAGCTAGATCAAGATGGGAAGCCGTGTCAGTCCGTCTGTACCAGTAGAACAGAGCAGGAGTCCAGGAGCGCTGTTGTATAGCGGGTTCGACGCATCAAATGATTAGGAAACAGAGTGATACTCAGCACATGTTTACTAGTACACACCATAACACAAAAAATACCGGCTGGTCGGCCAACGATATACAGTCCCCTTGGCCCACCCACAGGTCCCATTGGAGGGTTTAAACTTCCCGCCAAGTTCCTATTGGTGATCACTAGAGGTTTCAGGATCCTCGTCCCTATTGTCTCTGCGAACCAAGCTCAGGTATTAGTCGCTGGCGCCTGGTGGCGGTCAGCGGACATAACAAGCACCTTAAAGATTAACACAAGTTGTGGCAGCGGATGAGCTTCCGTGCGTCGCGGCTCCCTTCTTCAGATACCGCTAGAACGCGAGTCCGTCTGTTCTTATATCTTGGAGAGGGGAGTGATTTCAGATGCAGAACGGCATTAGCAGGCAAATGACAATAGCAGGCGTGATTGGATCAGGTGTGATATGCAGAGCGGTAGCAGGTGAGAAAGCAGCACTGGTAACGAGACAGGAAACCTAGGTCTCGATTCAGTCCATGAGGATGCATTGTCTTGAGCTTCGTTTCCAGTCACAATTCAGCTGTAATTCCGGGGAATCCCCAGGTCCCACCTGGAGGCTGGCATCCCTATTCTGTGAGAAGGGGCATCTACCCTGCGGGAAGCAGCACATTGCTCTAGACCGCTGGTTCCCAAAGTGGGCGATACCGCCCCCTCGGGGGTGCTGGAACGATCCAGGTGCAGATCCACAAACTGCATCTTTTCGTCCACTTCTTGAAGGTAGATGTCCGGGGGAAGGGGGCGACGCACTGAGTAATTTATTTTTCTGAAAAGGGGGGCGGTAGGCCAAATAAGTTTGGGAGCCTCTGCTCTAGACTGTTCCCTGCATCAACTGTGCGCGGAACCCTGAGGCTCCTCTACAACATTAGGCGGTGTGCGCACTCTCCATGCACAGACAGCTCTGTCCCCGTCTGCTCATGGAGGCGGCAAACCAGTCCCGCCATCACTGGCATATGCCTGGCCATGCCATGTGCAGAGGCTGGATCTGCACCCCTGTTTGGGAATATCAGAAAAATTACCCCTTTTAAAGTTAAAAGTGGTTGTGTGAGTCTTTTTGGCCAATTCCCTATTTGTACAAATGTTGAACTCAACAACATTATGATCACTGTTCCCAAGCGGTGCAATCACTTTTACATCTCTCACCAGGTCTTGAGTGTTACTTAGGACCAAATCAAGGATCGCCTCTCCCCTGGTAGGTTCCATGACCATCTGCTCCATAGCACAGTCATTTAGAGTGTCTAGAAACTCAATCTCTTTCTCTCGACTAGAACACATATTGACCCAATCAATGTGTGGGTAGTTAAAAACACCTATTACGACACAGTGTTTTTGTCTAGCTGCTATCTTTAATTCATTCATCATTTTATAATCCTCCTCTATCTTTTGATCCGGTGGGCGATAACAAACTCCCAGTGTTAAGTTTCCTTTTGGCCCCCCTATTTCAACCCACAGAACTTCAAGAAGCGAATCCAATTCTCTTAGCCTCTCGATCTTTCTGGACTTTATACCCTCTCTGACATACAGAGCCACCCCACCTCCAACCCTTCCCCCCCTATCCTTCCGATATAATATATAACCGGGAATCACCGTATCCCACTGATTTTCCTCATCCCACCAAGTTTCTGAAATACCCACAATGTCTATTTTTCCCTCTGACACCAAGCACTCCAACTCCAAATCAGGTCACACTCACTTTAAGGCATCAAATAATTTGCTAATGTTTTCAAAATACCTATATCCCTGGTGGAAGCAGATATGCCACTCAGTTTCCCACTGCACCCGAGCCACAGAAAGTATCTTGGCCAGCCCTGAGCAACCCCAGGTACAGACTGCTCCGACCAGGTAAGCCTGCCTCAATGATGACATTCCCCTCTAGTGGCAAGAGCACCCTTGCCAAGGTGGTGGAAAAGCAAGAGCGGACACAATATGTTACCATGGGCAAGCTAGCATCTTGTCCTGCAAGGGCCTCCTGACTCGCAAGACTCTCAGTAGCTCGTGCCAAAAAAGGAAAACAAAGTTCTGAGAGTTCAAATCATCAGGGAAGCATAAACATGTGATTTGCTAACAGGACAACACTCCCTAAACAGAGATAATTGCTGCAACTTTTGGGATATGTCCAAAGTTTAAAGACATTCAGCAACAGAGAAACGGCCTCTGTTTTGACAATGGGGTAAGGAGAAACGTGCATCAACACTACCCTTGGGACTTTTTTGTGTTGGTGTTTTATTACATTTTCAAATCAGGAGATTCAGTCCAATTACTATCCCAAGTTGGATGGAGTATGTATATCACAAGAAGAGCTTGGATTTATACCCTGCCCTTCACTACCCAAAGGAGTCTCAGAGCAGCTTACAGTCTCCTTTCCCTTCCCCTCCCCACAACAAACACCCTGTGAGGTAGGTGGGGCTGGGAGAGCTCTTTCAAGAACTGCTCTTGAGAGAAATAGCTCTGAAAGAAATTATGACTGACCCAAGGTCACACCAGCAGCTGCATGTGGAGGAATGGGGAATCAAACCTGGTTCTCCCAGATTAGAGTCCACGCTCTTTACTACACCAAACTGGCTCATGAATATTCTGAATTCCATTGGCTACAATTAGTTACCAAATTCAATTCAAGATACCAGTAGTTTATCACCTACAAAGCCCTTCCTAGCCTAGGTCCTGCATATCTGCCTCTCCTAATATGCCCCACTGTGACAGCACTGCCCATTTGAGCAAGGCCTTTTGAAAGTGTCATCCTGTGAATGGGTACAAACAGTTGCCTGAAGAAGAGCATTCTCCCATCTAGTGGAACAGTCTGGATGAGGAGGTCAGGATAAGTTCCTATGTTCTTTTTACTCTGCAGCATTTGAGAAACTACATATGCACAAGCTGTATTCCAAGCTCTCACTGACAAAGAAAACAGTCAGAGAACAACCACACTTTGCCAACAATATACAACTTTCACTGATAGGGTTGCCAAGTCTTACCTGCTGCTGGAGCGGAGGGCTCCTGGCTTGTTCCTGGAGCGTGCGGGCGCCGCAACCCCATCACCCGGAAGTGACGCGACCACGCCGAGCATGCTGGGGGCGGGGCCACGACCATCCAAGGGAAAACCATAGAGTGTTCCCTCAGATGACCATGGCCCCACCCGCAGCGTGCCCAGCGTGGTCACGTCACATCCGGGTGACGTGCAAGTCGCGTACTTTGGAGGTGGGGTTCCCCCCGGGGCCCGATCCGCCACCGGCGGGGAACGGGACTTGGCAAGCCTATTCACTGACCTTGGGTGTCAAGTGCCACCAAGACCAGACAGGGCATGAGTTGCAACAGAAAAGATCTGAACCCACCATTTCTGACATCTGAAGCCAGCCACTGTCCTGCACTGACCCAAAGAGCAACATGCAAGCAAACAACTGTTTGGAAAATGTTTTAAGGTTTTGCAGGGCACTGCTGCAGTTCTCAAATTTCAGGGCAAAGAACCCCAGACAATACAGCATGAAGGTGGTGGGGGAAAGAGATGCCAAAATTCTTAGAAGAAGGATCCAAAAACCTTTTCTTCCAAGCTGCAAAGGTTTTAGCCCCTGGTCCCTGAACTGCTGTGCTGATTTCACAGAAGCAGGAAAGTCCCCCTGGCTTTTCTGCTGCCTTTTGGCTCTGCTGTTTCAAGGGAGATATCTGCTAAGCGAGAATGCCCTTTGATAGCTTTTTGTGAGCAAAGCCCATTTGATGGCACAGTAAGACTTTAAGGAACCCACAAGACATTCATTTGTGCTAGAAGCCAAGGAGAAGAGACCTTACCCATGGGAGTGAGTGTTTTTTAAAGCCGTGGGCTTCAGCAACTCAAGTCAAGCACTCCAGCGACAAACCATCTAAAGCTTGTTATATTTTACTTAATATTTGTTGCCTGGATTCTAAAGGTGATTCAGGGAAGAGATAATCCAGAACACCCTCCCTGCTGCCCAGACAACTCCCTCTTCAGTCAGGGCGTGCCCTGCTGGATGGCCAAATATGAGAAGGACCCAGGCAGAGTGAACAGAAAAGCTAATTTACCAAATTTACCAAATACTGCAACAACAGATGACACAAGAAAACACCAATGCTCACAGAGCAGATTACAGTTTCACAGGGCAAAACTTCCAGGAAGAGAAACCAGCTAGAAAACAAAGTTCCTTAATGCAATTGTCTTACTCGATTCTGACCCCTACTTTAATGCCCAGCTTCAGGGACTGAACACCCTATTCCATGCAAAGCCACACAGGCTCTCTCTCCTCAATACTCATTGGTTCTGTCCTGGTCACAATCAGCGTTCCCTCTAAACCGAGGTAGTGTGAGCTAGCTCACAATTTGTTAGCCTCCGGCACACACATTTTTGTCTTAGCTCAGGAAGGATGGCTCCAGAGCAAACTGATTAATGCAGCAGCCAAATCGCTTGCTCACAACTTTAATGTCCGTAGCTCACAAAGTAGAATTTTTGCTCACAAGACTCCACAGCTTAGAGGGTGCACTGGTCACAATATATGAACTGGCATCTCCCATTTCCAGAAGGATTCCAAGTAATCTGAACAACTGGATCTTGGATGCTGAAACTGAACAAAAGTCAAGGGAAAGGAGACCAGTGTCTTCTTTTGCATCGCATCATTTCAATCACCGGCAGAAATGTACAGAAGTCTCAGAATCAGTAAAGGACAACTATTCTTCTCGTAAAGTGGGCAACACAGAGAGGTATGGGAAAATGGGGTGTTCACTGGATTAGTCCAGAGATCACCCAGGTTATCACAGACCATTCCTTGCTACTCCAATCAGGGCTCTTCCAGGAGACTATGATTTTATGAAGCAGACAGGGGGAGGGAGGAAAGAGAAACTGCAGAGGGTGACAGTCTGGAAATCCCACACCTACCCTTCATGAGCTCTCCATTCAAGATTCTCTAAACTCCCTGAAGTCTGAACAGGCAAACCAGCCTCCTTCTGTTTTCTCCATTTATCGATTTTACAAAATTTATATCCTGCCCTTCTGCCCTCACACAACTGACTCTCAAAAAGCTCTCAACCTTCCATCCCTTCTGGAGCATGCTCAGTCATCACTGGCTATTTACAGAGTTTTATTGCTTTTGATTTACGTGCAAATAAGGTCACATTTTTCTGTAGATGCTTTGGGGCTCCCCAGCTATAGATGCCCCGTGGGCAGCTAGTCAGTATACTGCTAGATGCTGTGATCAGACACATGTGTGAGCACATGTTCTGGACCACATGACTATTTCCCAAACATCTCTCTAGTTACGTAGGGAATTTCTCTTTGCCACCCTGTCATGATCTGGGCTGTGCAAGGACAGCCTAGCAGGCCTAGGGAGCCTGGCTAGCGGTAAGGGAGGCTGGGCCTACAAATCCCAGAAGGCCTTGGGAAGTTTTGGCGCCGATTTTGACCAATAGGGAAGAAGAGGGCTGGGGAATAAGAGAACTGGTACAACAGGGAAAGCTTGTTCTTCTTCCCAGGGAACAGAGCCAGAAGGCAGGCTGCTGTGGGGAAAAAAACCCTCATCCTGAGGGAAGGGTGAGTAGTCTAAGGCCACTTGAGATAGTGAGCTAGGGACAGTATATATTTAGACGCGTTAGGGCATTTGATTTCTTTTCTTTTCACCCACTTACTGTTACTATTCTGCACCTTGTTTGTTTGACCTCCTATAAAACAAACTATTTTCATTGTTCACTCTGCCTGGTCCTCATGCCTAGTATTCGGCCAAAAGGGAGGTCTAAAGGCCTGGGAGAGTGCTCTGGGCCTTCTCAGAGAAGCCTGGAACCAGAGTGGTGGCAGCGTCAGGTGACACCCCACCTGAGCCATAACAACCCCCCCCACTCCCATTTAATTTCAAAGGTACTCTAAAACTGGGCTTCTGAACTGTGCTGTGAATGTTCCCCTCACCCCACCACTGAAAAATCCCCCCCCCCCAAACTGAAATATTTCCACTTTACTCCACCGTTACTCCTAACCTGTTTCGACTTCAGAATCTTCCCTTAAGTTTGTGTTTCTATCATGAAGAAGTCACAATATTCACTTAACTGGCTATCAAGGCAAACCCTTCACCAAGCAAAACAGGTATTACAAAACAATGAGATGGCCTTTCACCACTTTGCAATATTTGGGCTGGCTCCAGTTAAAAAAGATTAAGAAGTAATACATGGCAGATTTACAGGATTTCAGTAGCACTGTTCACTCTTATCCCAGGCACTAGCCAGACAGTCTCAGGTGATGGTGTTGCTCTACTCCCAGAAGGTCAACAAAACATCTCTTGTTAAAGGCAGCCTAACCTACCTCACAGTGCTGTTGGGAACATAAAATGGAGAAAAGAATGATGCATACAGCTTTGTGTCCCCATTGGGGAGAAGGGCAGGATACAAATGAAATAAATAGAAAAAATATCTAAATAAGGTAAAAATAGTCCTTCAGCTCTTCAATACTATCGTGTATATATATAGTGAGAGGGAGGGAGGGGTATGCATCTTCAGCATCCTAGATCATTGACTGTAAACAGTGTACATGGGCCCTGATGGGGGTACTCTACAATCATGAGAAGCATTTGGGATTTTAGGCAGCCCCTTCTCCCCACTCACAATAGCCTGTGATAGCCAGCAGAGGCAAGCTGGTTTATACAGCTCACCACACCCCAAGAGTAAAACCTCAAAGCTACACCACTGGACCTTTAAAAAAACAGTGGCGCTCAGCAAATCAGAATCAAACTTAACATTAAGGAGTTGGCTGATGGCCCTCAGGTACAAAAATTTCAGCAAGTGTGTGCCCGAGATCTGCATGCCATATGCATACATCAATAAACCTATATAAATGGCCTCATCTGAAGTGCTGTTTTGACGTCCTAATTTTTTTTAACTTGTGGCTTGACAGTGGGTTAAGAACTGCTGCTCTAGATTCCAATACTCTCCTTGCAGAAGTTAAAAGCAGTAGATTCAATTTCATTCCTTCTTAGCCCTGCCAGAAAGAGAGACCAAGAATCTTTGCCAGCATCCTCAGGCACCCAGCAGAGAGAAGAGATGCAAGAAACAGTCTTACCTTGGACGGAGCCCCTTTCTTTTCCTCCGGAGCAGCTTGCCCATTCTGCAAAGCAAAAGGAGGCTCAGTTACTACTAGCCAGCCAGCCAGCAGCAGATGCTAAACATCAACTTTTCCCATGTATCTTAGTCTTCCATGTCCCCTTCCATAAAACCTACTGAATGCTTCCTCAGCCACTCAAGCCTTTCTTCAAAAGGAAGATGCTCCATCTCGCCTTGCAACATGATATTTTTGCAAAGGCGGGGCAACCAGTGCTGCACACGGAGTTCTGAAGGCAGATAGATACCCCCCGGGTTTACACAACGCAGGCATTCCGGAACACACTGGTGTGCCATGGCAGGACAGACCATGTGCTGCACTGAAATATCTAGAAGGTCCTGAGGGCACTCAGGACACACCCAGAAAGGAGACCATCCACTGCATCTCTCCACAAGTCCCTGCCCTAAGGTCAGGCTCTTTCCAATCAGGAAGCACCGCCCCAGAACAGTGACCATGCAGAAAATCAAGGGGAGGGAGGGAGGGCTCCACGGCTCCTCCAAGAGCAGGTAATTCAAGCAAGTTGTTTGGAGCAACACACAAGTATGCCAGCATTGTGATCCTTGCATTTTAAAAAAATATTTTTTGCACTTTGTGTGCATGTGTGTGGCCTCTGGCAACCCCTACTGGGGCATGGAGGACAGTCAGAGAAGGGGCTTGATAGCCCTGCCTGTAGCCTCCTGGGCCCTGGATTCTCTGGAGGTCTCCCTTCCAAATACTTACCAGGGTTGGCCCTGCTTAGCTTCTGAGATCTGACGAGATTGGGCTTGCCTGGGCTATCCAGGTCAGGGTGATCCTTGCATTTTTTTTTAACATGACAATTGCATTTTTAATTGCCTAAGTTACCAGCCCAAATCATTCCCCTTTAGCTGGGCTGTTATCTGAGGGGTTATCACACCCTTTTGTTACTTCTTTGATGGCTTCTGTCTCACCCAGTTACAGGTTTATTACATTCTTAGCTGAAATAGTTTTCTCTCTCATTTATGACATTGAATGGTATTTTTATCCCCCAGTGGCTACAGTGCTGCTTTTTTTTTTTTTTTTAATCACAGACAGGTTTTGGTTTTTTGACTTTATCATTCAGGGACGGGCTCAGGAGCGGAAAACATGGAAGGTCCCAGGTTCAAGCAACTCCCATTCCAAACTGTCTTTTCTACACTGCAAACAACCAATGCCTCCCCCTCCTTGCAATTTTGTGTATTTGGGCAATCCCACAGCCGGCTTCCTCACACTTACTTGAGGAGATGCTACCTATTCCCTCTCACAGCATGGAAAAGGGAAAGCGCTCACTGCAGGACAGGTTCCAGTTCTCTGCACAAAGAGACTCACGTAGGTCAGTTGACTAAACATTCCTAGGTGTTTCTGTGTCAAGACAATCCTCCCTCCCAATATTTTCCTGGGTCTTGAGGTACTCTTCAGCAACCACAGGTTGTTGGCAAGTTTCCCGTGGAACACCAATGGAGAAGACGATGCCTACCCTAAGAGACCAATGGTCTGAGCTGGTATAAAGCAACTTCACACGTACACCATGGATTATTTTTACCGTTGTTTGCCCCCTTGGGTGGTGGGGGAAGAATAGAGGGTGGGAGTAAAAGGGACAGCAGAGTTCCCCCCTCACTGTCTCACCTCTCTACTGGTACTGGAGAATGCTCAAGCAAATACTGGAGAGCGACCCCTGAGTGGGGGGGCCACAGAGAGCTCCAAGGCCTTTACTGCCCTCAGCCTTTGGGGGGATTTGTGCCCCTCCCTATAACACCCAGGTCCATATATAGACCTGCACATGTCATGAGGCTGCACTGTTGTAACACCAAACGGTGTGTACATTCCACTTCAGCTGTGGCAAGTCACCACCAAAGTGCAAAGTTCTTGCCAGTTTGAAGGAAAGAGTTAACCACAGCACTCCATCATGACTCACCAAGCCTGCCGGGTGTGCCATAGGTAGGGAGTGTGCAGCAGAAGCTGCAGCAAGACCTTGGCAAGAGTTTTATCAGCTGGATTCTTGCCATGCACCTCAGGTACAAAGTCAAGCCAAGGAGAACAGATCTTGCCCATGGGAGTGAGTGTTTTTTTTAAAGCCGTGGACTTCAGCAACTCAAGTCAAACACTCCAGCGACAGACCATCTAAAGCTTGTTATATTTTACTTAATATTTGTTGCCTGGATTCTAAAGGTGATTCAGGGAAGAGATAATCCAGAACACCCTCCCTGCTGCCCAGACAACTCCCTCTTCAGTCAGGGCGTGCCCTGCTGGATGGCCAAATATGAGGTCTGAAGGACCCAGGTAGAGTGAACAGAAAAGCTAATTTACCAAATACTGCAACAACAGATGACACAAGAAAACACCAATGCTCACAGAGCAGATTACAGTTTCACAGGGCAAAACTTCCAGGAAGAGAAACCAGCTAGAAAACAAAGTTCCTTAATGCAACCCTCTTGATTCTTAAAAAGGTAAAGGTTCCCTTGCTCGAAAGCCAGTTGAATCCGACTCTAGGGTTGCGGTGCTCATCTCCGTTTCGAAGCCGAAGAGCCAGCGTTTCCGTGGTCATGTGGCCGGCATGACTAAACACCAAGGCGCACGGAACGCTGTTTCCTTCCCACCGAAGTGGTACCTATTTATCGACTTGCAATTTCTTGCTTTCGAGCTGCTAGGTTGGCAGGAGCTGGAACTAGAGATGGGAGCTCACTCCGTCATGCGGCACCCGGGTCTCGAACTGCTGAACTACCGACCTTCCACAGCCTGCAGTTCAGCGTCTTAACCACTTGAGCCACCACTTTACCACTACTTTAATATCCAGTCTCCTTCAGGCTCCAGAAGCTCCTCACTGCTGCCCAGCTTCAGGGACTGAACACCCTATTCCATGCAGTACTGCTGTTTCCTCCATCCTCCCCCCTCCAATCCTGGGAAATGTAGGCCAGCAGGAAAACTGGAAGCCAGCCCGAGGACTGGGTCTGAGGGAAAAGCTGTCTCGATGACTACAGACTAGGGTTGCCAGACTGTGCATATACTAGTGGGAGCTTGGGAGGGGGGCAAGAACAAAGAGGCAGTGTTGTGTACACAGTAGGGTCACTTCCTGGGAAACAGGAAGTGACATGCCACTCTAGGAATTGCCAGAAACTCTACGGTAAAGCCATAGACACTTCGGCAATTTAGAGAAGTATGTGGTGTCACTTTTGGGGGCAAACTCATAAGTGACATCATGCCACACCAGCATTTTAGGACAGCTCTGCCCCTCAGCCTCCCTCAGGCCTAGGATCATGAAAAGTGGGCTAGGACCTGGGAGACCCAGATTCCAACTTCCATTGGCCAATGAAGCTTGTTGTGGGATAGGGTTATCACGTTCCTGCCATAGGCAGGGGCGGGATTCCTTACTCTAGGGGGGGGGCACCAGTACTCCGGCAGGAGGGAATATTTTTTAGTTGCCACCATGTGACGGACAAACAGCATAACATCACTTCAGGTTTCCTCTGTAAATGACATCATGCCACTGCTCACTTTCCCTGTTGCCCCATCTCCCACTGAGGGACCATGAGTCAATCACTGTCTTAGTCTAATCTATATCACAGTGTTGTTGAGAAGACAAATTGGAGGAAAGACCAACGTATGCCAGCCTGAGCTCCTTCAAAGAAAGGGCAGGAAGACTATGTTAGACAAATATTCAGGTTGAGTAGGGTTACCAATTCTGGGTTGGGGAATTCCTGGGGATTTGGGGGTGAAGCATGGGAAGGGACTTCCAGTGGAGTATAATGAATATAAGAACGCTACTGTATCAGGCCAATGGTATGTCTAGCTCAGCCTCCTGTCTCGCACAGGGGCTAACCTGTTCCTCTGGATGGCCAACAACAGGGCGTAGAGGCTAAAGCCCTCCTTTGAAGTTGCCTCCTGAGGTTTCCTGCCTCTGACTGTGGAGGTTCCCTTTAGCCGCCATGGCTAGCAGCCACTGTTAGACCTATCCTCTACGAATCTGTCCAATCCCCTTTTAAAGCCATCTACAGCCATCAGTAAATCCTCTAGCAGTGTAGTCCACATTTTAATCACTCGTTGTGTAAATAAGTATTTCCTGTCTGTCCTGAATCTACTGCCCATCAGCTTCATTGGATGCCCTTGAGTGTTTGTATTTTGGAAGAGGGAGAAAAAGTTCTGTTTGTCAACTCCCTCCACCCCATGCATAATTTTATAAACCTCTATCATGCTCCCCACTAGTTGTCTCTTTTCAAAACTGAAAAGTCCCAGACTCTTCAGCCTTTCCTCATAGGGAAGGCACTCAGCCCCCCCAACCCTCTTCTTGATTGTCCTCTTTTGTCTTCTTGATTGTCTTCTTGATTGTCCTCTGATTGTACTTTTTCCAGCTTTGCTGTGTCTGTTTTGAGATACAGTGACCAAAACTGGACACAGTATTCCAAATGAGTCTGCACCATAGATTTATACAGGGCCATTATAATACTGGTTACTGCTATGAGGATCCATGGGTTGGTTATGAATGACCATGAATAATTTTATCTCTATTTTAAGTTTATGACCATTTATCAGTGTGCTTTCTGATGTGTAAGGTAAAGGTTCCCTTGCTCGAAAGCCAGTCGAATCCGACTCTAGGGTTGCGGTGCTCATCTCCATTTCAAAGCCGAAGAGCCAGCGCTGTCCGAAGACATTTCCATGGTCATGTGGCCGGCATGACTAAACACCAAGGCACACGAAACGCTGTTACCTTCCCACTGAAGTGGTACCTATTTATCTCCTTGCAATTTCTTGCTTTCGAGCTGCTAGGTTGGCAGGAGCTGGAACTAGAGACGGGAGCTCACTCCGTCATGCGGCACAGTCGGGTCTCGAACTGCTGAACTACTAACCTTCCACAGCCTGCAGTCCAGCGTCTTAGCTACTTGAGCCACCGCAGCTTCTGATGTGTATATTTATGCTAACTGGCTATGCAGTATTTTAGACTGTTTAGTATTTGTAACAAATGCCTAATAAAGGTTCTTTCATGAATGAAAATCCAGGTGGGTAGCCATGTTGGTCTGAAGCAGCAGGACGAAGTTTCAGTCCAGGTGCACCTTTAAGACGAACAAAGTTTTATACAAAGCGTAAGCTTTCGTGTGCAAAGTACACTTCTTCAGAAAAATTGGAATGAAATCTCCTCAAGGGCTATTTACAGGAAAAAGAGGGTGGGGGCAGCTGCTAGGAAAGGCCATGCTCACATCTCTTCATTAACTCTTGCATTTATATGCTAATCTGCTACCATCCATTGCTCTTACTGACCACCTGATCCAATTTCGGCTCTGCATATGCATCTTGGCTCTGAGAGGTCCCTCCTAACGGCTGCCTCCACACTCCTCCCCCACCCCCGTTACTATCCCTTAAGGAGATTTCATTCCAATTTGTCTGAAGAAGTTTGTTTTGCACACAAAAGCTTACACTATGAATAAAACTCTGCTGGTCTTAAAGGTGCACCTGGACTCAAACTTTGTTCTAATAAAGGTTCTGTGATGATGATAATATTGGCTATTTTATTTTCAGTCCCTTTGCTAATAACCCCAATATTTGTTGTTGTTCAGTCGCACAGTCGAGTCCGACTCTTTGCGATCCCATGGACAAGATCACGCCAGGCCCTCCTGTCTTCCGCCGTCCTCTGAAGTTGGCTCAATTTCATGTTCGTTGCATCTATGACACTGTCCAACCATTTCATCCTTTGCCGTCCCCGTCTTCTTTGACCTTCAATCTTTCCCAGCATCAAGGTCTTCTCCAGTGAGTTTGCCCCCTTGGGTGGTGGGGGAAGAATATAGAGCTTGCCTTTTTTCACTGCAGCAGCACACTGGGTTGACCCTTTCATTGAGCTATCTACTATGACCCCAAAATCTCGTTTTCCCTCTCAGAGTCAGCAAGTTCAAAGCCCAGTAGCATGTACTTGAAGCTGGGGTGTTCCAGTGTGCATCGCCTTGCACTTCCCAACACTGAATTTCATCTGCCATGTTGTTGCCCACTCACCCAATTTATGGAGATCCTTCTGGAGCTCTTCACAGTCATCCTTGGGTTTTACTATCCTGAATAATTCTGCATGTCATCTGCAAATTTGTGTCATCTGCAAACTTGGCCACTACAGTGCTCACCCCTAGTTCCAGATCATTTATGAACAAATTAAACCGTGCTGGCCCCAATCCTTGTGTGATGCCGTTGCTCACTTTCCTCCACTGTGGGAACTCTCCATAATGCCAGAGATCATCCTTCAAAGCAGTCAGTTGTAATTCCAGAACTCCAGGTTCTACCTGAAGGTTAGCAACTCTTACCATTAGGGCTGGTCACACACTCAGGAATAGGCCAAGGCATTTTGGTGGCCAGAGAACAAAATCCAAATAGCACCCCAGTTTAACATACACTCACCAATTTGCACAGAATGCAAACTACAGAGTAGCTCATGTAGCTCCTATTCGTCTGAGTGGAGCTTGTGCAAGAGGCGTTCCCCTTCTTGAGTATGCCCCTCCTCCCACCCATAACCACCCCTAAACCCAACAAAGGTGGCCATCTCACCTAGCCTCACAACAGGGCAATGTGGCAACCAGAATGTGTACGATACATCTAGAGATCTGTGCAATGTTCACGGTCATACAAAGATGCCTCACCATGCTGCACACTTGAGCCAGCCCTCATATATAACTCAGGAGAAAGCCAGTGTGGTATAATGACTGTTCAAATCCACATGCATCCTTGAAGCTTACTGAGCCTTTCTTCATCACTGTCTGCCTGACCTACCTCACAGGGCTGTGATGAGGATACAATGGAAAGGAGGGAGTCAAGAACTGTGTGCACCAACCTGACCGTTACAGAAGACCGCCAGGGCCAGAAGAGCATACCACTTCCCCACCCTGGGAATCAGCAAGAATAACCAGGGTTGCCGGGAAGAGGGTGACTAGCAGGACAAAAATGTAGGACTCTTCCATCACTTTACAAGCCTAAGCAAGTCATGTATTTACTTGCTTACAATGCTGGATCCATGTGGTTAGAGAAGACAGCAGAAGAATCTCAGCACCCCCAGTAGAATAAAACCACATTTTGACAGGCTGGCATTATGGCAGTTAACCGAAATGACAATTAAAGCAAGTCCTTGGAGAAAGGAGCATTATTTCTGGAGACTGCTCCGTAAGTCGTCTTTGAGGACCATTAAAGCAGGGGGAGAGAAGGGTTGAAGTCATTACCTTTTGAGATTTGCTTCAGCTGCAAGTTACGCATGCTAATTCAGAGCTTGAGGAGAAAGCTGATATGCCCCCCCAACAGGCCCCTGTGCATACCTACAGATGGTCTATTTCCCTAAATCTTTCCCCACTCAGTGGACATTGCCAGTTACTACACCAGGCTTTGATAGTTACATAACACCCCACCTAAGGCTGTCTTTCGGACAATGTCTATCTGGAAACAACCTGCTTCTCAAATCCCTTTAATGCCACAAAATCCTCTATGCAGGCATGATTGGCATGGAACCCATGGCAGGCCCTGAAGCCAAATGCAGAGGAGACACAAGCCTTTGATCACAGGAAATAAGAAGGCGGGTCATTACTGCTATTAAGAATTGCCCGTTTATCTGCCCCTCTAACCTTCGGACAGGTGAGACCCACTGTAAGAAGGAGGAAGTGCTATAATAAAAAACAGGGAGGGGTTTTGGGAATCTGTCTCACAAAGGGTGGCATTTTTCACTGGCTCAAGCCATTTGGCTGTATTTTGCATGCAGATGGGTCTCTGGTTCATTCCTCAATGTCTCCAATTAAAAGGATCAAGTGGCAGGTGTTGTGAAAGGCCTTTACATGAGATCCTGGAGAGCCATTACAAGTCAGAGCAGATGTGACCATGACAGACTAAGCATCTGACTCTGTATAAGACAGCTTTATGAGGCCTTCCGCCTCCTTAAGCTGGGGAAAAGTGTCATCGATTACTGAATGTATCCAAAGGATCCAACCCACACAGAAACAGCTACCCCAAGCAACAGATCTTGGGTCCTTCACTGGGAAATTCTCCTGCACGAGCATTAACAAACTGAATGGGAGATAGCCATGCTAATGAATATGTGGCATGCTAATGAATGAGGTTATGATCAGTCTTCCCTCTAAGCTGAGTTAGTGTGAGCCAGCTCACAGTTTTTTAGCCTCCAGCTCACAGATTTTGGTCTTAGCTCAGGAAGGAGGGCTCCGGAGCAAACTAATTTATGCAGTAGCCAAATGGCTCGCTCACAACTTTAATGCCAGTAGCTCACAAAGTAGAATTTTTGCTCACAAGACTCCCACAGCTTAGAGGGAGCATTGGTTATGATGTGAGCACACTTCAGGGGTCCCCCTCGCTGCATTCAGACACTTCAACAAACTCATTTGTAGACTGCTTTGAACAAACGCCAAACAGTGGTCTTCAAGGACATCACAAGCAACATTTTGTTGAGTAGCACTACCCTTCACAGCTGGCCGGCCACAAAGATGGCCATGAATGGGAGACACCCATCCTGTTCAATGGCAAGAGAGAGACACACAAGAAGAAGAAGAAGAGATTGGATATATACCCCGCCCTTCACTTGGAGTCTCAGAGCGGCTTGCAAACTCCTTTCCCTTCCCCTCCCCACAACAGACACCCTGTGAGGTGGGTGGGGCTGAGAGAACTCTGACACAAACGGCTCTTTTTCAAGGACAGCTGTGCCAGAGCTTGTGACTGACCCAAGGTCACATCAGCAGGTGCAAGTGGAGGAATGGGGAATCAAACCCGGTTCTCCCAGATTAGAGTCGGCACACTTAACCACTACACCAAACTGGCTCTACAAGCGGTAGACATTGGGGGGGGGGGGGTTTCTAAAAAAATGCCACAGTGTTTTGTTCTGGCTCTGCTTACAGGCTGCTGTTAAAGCTTCTTGGGGTGGGAGAGAAACCAAGCCCTTCACTAAAAGAAAACAAACCCTCTGCAACTTCAAACATTAGTTATTTATTATATCAGTGGCCTTTAAGTGGAAGTTGAGAGCTCCTCAGTGTGGGCTAAGAACTTCACAGCTCTGTGATTGTGTGTGTGTCTATATAATTGAAGAGAATTAGTCACATTTTGTTTAGGAGAAACAAGTAGAAGCCAGTTTCCCTATTGTCCAAATTTCCACTTCACGTACTATTGAACCAACTTGCCTAAATGGGCCACTTACCAGTAGAGAACACTGAAGAAGTATTAAATAAAGAGCATGAAGATCGTGTATTTCGTGAAAAGCAAATCCCAGCTTGAAATAAGCCTGGGGTTGGCTCTGTAATTTTTTACATTAGCTACACTGCTGTTGTATTAGCATAATAATCATGCATCAGCCTAACTTGAACACTGCTTGCTGTTCAGGAACAAAACTCATTCAATTTCTTCCTTTCTGTGGCTTCTCTGTCATCTTTATCAATATGTAAATCAAGTCTTTGGACAGAGCAGAACTCAAATTAAGGAGAAAATGAGACATTGGGAAACACACACAGCTCAAATCCTCCCCCCCCCCCAAAAGACCTCAGGATTCCCATGTAGCCAATTAGTCTTGCTTATGTATACTCCTTTGAATTTCTTAGAAAACACTGCTGTAGCTGAATACCCACCCTAGGATGTTGCCACTGGCTGACTCCTGCTGCTGCCAGTGTGCAAGCCCACATGCCCGCACAGCAATTAATGTTCAAGTAGGAATTCATTACTGCTGGAAATTCTAGTACAGGATTTTGAGTGTGCATTCCTTTCCAGGCTCAATTCAAAGCACTGGTCCCTACAGTCAAAGCCCAAAATGGTCTGGAACCAGCACATGCCAGAACCAGTGTTCCCTCTAAGCTGAGTTAGTGTGAGCTAGCTCACAGTTTTTTAGCCTCCGGCTCACACATTTCTGTCTCCACTCAGGAAGGATGGCTCCAGAACAAACTAATTTATGCAGTAGCCAAATTACCTGCTCACAACTTTAATGCCAGGAGCTCACAAAGTAGAGTTTTTGCTCACATGACTCTATAGCTTAGAGGGAACATTGGCCAGAACGGCCTTCTCCCATATAAGCCTTCTGTTGGGTGATAGTGAGATATTGAAAAAAATGGTATTTAGCAGACATAAGATAGTCCAGCAGAGCCTGAGTAAAATAATTCAGACTGAGAGTCCATGTGTGATTAAAATATAAAGTTTTTACGAAATTCTAGCATGGGAAAGGTAACTGGGATGAAAATAACAACAGAGCTAAATCGGCTACATCCTTACTCTACAAAGACAAAACTAGAAGAGAGAGATTATGGCTGCTCTTCTTCTTCTTCAGAGCACCAAACAAAGACGGGAAGAGAAGCCATAAAATGGTGCTACACCTTGACACTTTAGTCTCAATCAAGTTCCTAGATCAGGGAGAAAATTCCCGGGCTTCCTACAGCTAAAGAACATTGGTTACATGAGAAACATGTGACTTCCTGGGAGTAACATAAACAAACATTTAACCCCAGATACACTGAGTATTTTCAACTTGTAATACCCAACACCTTCCCAAATTTTAAGGTGGTCATCGAAAGCCTGGGTGCCCTTTCCTCCAGAAAACCCACAAAGCTGGCTCCAAGCAGAGAGTGAGGGCCATTTCTGTTGTGGCCCCTTGCCTTGGTTAACCTCCTCACTTGGTGCCAACTCCATTTGTTTCTTGGAGCCAACCCAAAGCTCACTTATTTACACAAGCTTTCTATCAAGCTGCTGGTTTTCAGCTGCTCTTCCTCTACCAATCAAAACACAGCATTCTAAGGCCTCGCCTCAACTGACCTTTCCTTTGCTGTCTTTAAGATAAACTGAGAGCATTAAAAGTTAGTCTATGGTTTATAATGTGGTTCACCATATGCTTGTTCAAAAAGCTCAGCCTATTAAAAACCAGCATATCAGGTAAAGAGTAAAATCAAGTTTCCAAGGAGAAGGCAAACCCCACTCAGCCTGTTGCTTTTTTACAAGCAAGGGGTGGCTCAAGTGGTTAAGACGCTGAACTGCAGGCTGTGGAAGGTCAGTCGTTCAGCAGTTCGAGACCCGAGTGTGCCGCATGACAGAGTGAGCTCCCGTCTCTAGTTCCAGCTCCTGCCAACCTAGCAGTTCGAAAGCAAGACATTGCAAGTAGATAAATAGGTACTACTTCGGTGGGAAGGTAACAGCGTTCCATGCACCTCGGTGTTTAGTCATGCCGGCCACATGACCACAGAAATGTCTTCGGACAGCGCTGGCTCTTCGGCTTTGAAACGGAGATGAGCACCGCAACCCTAGAGTCGGATTCGACTGGCTTTCAAGCAAGGGAACCTTTACCTTTACCTTTTACTAACAAGCCAGGGTACATTCAAACAAACTACTGCTCTCCCCCGCCCCCCCACAATTGATGTCTGAATGTCACATGAAAGGCTGCATTACATGATTCTTCCAAGTGCACATTTCAGCACCAAATGCCCTTTTCAGTAACTGCATCCACCCTCTTTTCTAAGGGCAACCATAGAATTTCTAGCATCTGGCATCAAAGGGACCATAGCAGACTGTGTATGCTTGTGTACCTACCAACTAGAAGGGACAACTGAGAAACGAAGGCATCAAGGAGGCTGCACGCCAAATTGTTCATGTGGGCGTTTACTTAACACAGTGAAGTACCTGGGAAGCAGTCTGCACTGGCTTTAAAGCATCTTTAGAGTACAGCACTGGCTAAACGAACAGGAGATGGCGTCGGCTGTCTGAGAAGCTCCAATTTAAGGAACAGGCTGCAAGAGCAGAAGACTGATGTTTTCTGTGTGTCAAAACACGACCCGAACATATTACAAAACAGAGTCGTATGACATCTCTTTGCCAGGAGTATTTCTGAAATAAGGAACAGTTTTTTGAAAGATGTCAGAGGTGGTGAAATTCAAGGGAGATAAAAGGAAAATGGCATCGGGGAACATGGATATGCAGAGAAAATCCCTACTGGGCTGGATCCTGTAGATCCATTCTATGAACTGTGGCAATTTCTACTGACTCAAGAAGCCTTCCCTCGCTCTCCAAGCCTCTGATGCCTGCTATTTTAGAACAAAAGCACAGGATCTATTCCACTGACAGTATATACTCCCTTGCCAAACAGAAAGCTGCATGGGCAGCATTGCCCCAAAATACATGAAAGGTGATATAGTATAAAAATGTGGGATACTTTAAGCACACAAATGGGGAAAGCTTTTTCCTTTTTTTGCTGAGCAGCCTGATGTGGCTGCTCTTCTGCTCCATGTAGCTTACAAGGGTGTGAACCATGTAGAACCAGGAGCTATTATCCTTAAAGACAGAGAGGAAAGAAACACATACCCCAAGGGTGACTAGTTTCAAAAATTAAATCACTGACACTTGTATAGCTTGGGAAATACAAACACCTTTTGGAAACACAACTGCAATCACAATATGTCTGCCCTATGAGTCAGACACCAGAGGTTTGAGAAAACCATCTTAAGGCTTTCATGACAAGGACCACAGGGCAATTTATATAACTGACATTCCTGACTACAGTTGCTATCCCCCCCCCCGCAACCCCCAGTCTGGCGCCTGGAAGTAAACACATAATAGGTAGAAAATCAAAATGCTGTGCATTCCTTAGTACTAATGGGGGAGCACTGCTTGTTCGTTTTTCCCTGCCAAGCAACGGTGAAGGGGGACAGAAGCTTTGCCCCCCTCAGCTGAGAGGCACCAGGGGAGGGGAGGCCTTCTCCCTCAGTTCTCCTAAGTCCACAATGAACACCCCTGGACTAAATATGAGAGCTCACAATGGGGAAGGAGGGAGGGAATATGTGCCTGCCCAGAAGACAACTCGATGAACCACAGTTACAGGTAAGTGCGACACTGTTTTCACTTCAGTGTGCAGTCCCACATTGGGAGACTATAAAGCTACTCGCCAAAGAGGTGGGGGTGACGCTCTCACTGGAAGAGAGAATGCAATACTGCCTTGCCAACCGAAGTCTCCATTCTAGTGATTGACCTCTACAGCATAACGTTTGACAACCATGTCTGAACAAGACCACGTCACTGCTCTGCAAATGTCTGCAGCAGGCACCGGAAGCCACCTATGCTCTGCTAGAGTAGGCTCAGATCATCAGCAGACATGGCTGCCTGACTTAATCGTAGCTCCATTTGACGGCCTTCATGATCCACCTAGAAATGGCCTGGGAAGAAGCTGCCCTGCCTTTCGAGGGGGCTGAGTAACACATAAATAAGCATACAGATTTTCTAAAGGGTTTGTGTCGGATGTGGCAATCGGAGGGGCCATTTTGCAAACGGGGGAGGATGGCCAATTGCACCCCTTAGCGTATGTGTCAAAAACGTTCAGTGCAACCGAGCATAATTGGGCTGTGTGGGATAAAGAGGCTAAAGACTTGCATTAACTACGTGGCGGCATTGGCTGGAGGCGGCGCGTGTGCCATTTGAAGTATGGACGAATCACAAAAACCTGGAAGCTTTGTGCGCCCCTCACCATATCTTAATGCCAAACAGTTACGGTGGGCAGAGTTATTCTCCAAGTTTCGGTTTACGCTCCACCACTTTCCGGGCAAAGCGAACTCCCTTGCTGATGCCCCCTCGCACCTCCCGCAACACGCCAGCCAACAGGAGGAGGTCATCGACACCATGTTCACCCCCTCTCAATTGGGAAGGGAGATGACGACGTGGGCCCAAGCGAACAGGGGGGTGACGTGGGCCTACCACCTGGAAACCAACGGCCAAACGGAGAGGGTCAATCAGGTGGTAGAACAATTCCTTCACTGCTTTACAAATTATCAACAAGATGATTGGGTGAACTTGGTGCCCTACACTGAATACAGCCACAGTACTGCAGTGCACAGCTCCATTGGGATGTCTCCGTTCAAGGCTTTGCACGGGTACGAGGGAAACCCCCTCCCCATGACCCCCAGCCCGGTTGCCCCTCCAGGTGACATGAACACCTAGTGGAAAGGCTTGGACGAGCAATGGAGCCTCATTCAAAAAACTTTGGACAAGGCTAAGCAGGCTTACAAAAATTATGCTGACTGGGGGAGGGCGCCAGTATGGGACATGCAGGTGGGGGACACGGTCTACCTGTCCACCAAACACCTCAAAGGCCTCCAACCTCGCCGGAAATTGGGGTGGAAGTATGTGGGGCCGTTCAAGGCGCTGCGCAAAATCAATGAGATGACTGTTGAACTTGACCTCCATAAGCCGCTAAAAAATATACACCCCATCTTTCGTTTCAGCTTGCTGAAGCTGGACCCCGACCCGAACAAATGGAGACCACGCCCACCACTTCCTCTGACAGTGAATGGTGAATTGCATCATGAAGTGGCTGAAATCCTGGGCTCCAAAGTAAAGAGAGGGACCGTGTTCTATCTGATCCAATGGAAGGACTTTGGTCCGGAGCATGAGTGGGTCCAAGCTTGTCATGTCAAAGCCCCTAAGCTTATTCATGTCTTTCACTGCCTGTAACCTGATAAGCCGGGGGGAGGGTGATCTTCGGGGGGCAGGATGTCAGGGAGCTGACATATAGGGAGGAGGAGGGGAGTGACCACTGCCTGGTATTTTAACTTTCAGTTCTTACTGCCTGATAGTACTCTGTTATCTCTGTATTTTATGTGCCTGACCTTGAGTTGTAACACGTTCCCTGAGAACTATCTCGTTACTTCTGGCGGGCTCCTCCTAATACCTTGATTGGCTATGCTCCATCAAGGTACCCCTTTGAACCCAGTATATCTCCCATCCCCGCACCTTTTCCGTTACTCTTAACACAGATCCTGGAATGTAGATGTTCTGCCAATACTGTACCAATAAACTACACTTCTGAAGAAGAGAGTTGTTGGATCTGATTGTTGCAGGAGTCTGACACTTAGAAGTTGCCCAAACAGTAAAACGCCTCCATTTTCTAGCATACAAGGCCATAATCGAAGGTTTTCTGGCATTTAGGAGAACTCGACTGACATTCAGAAAACCTTAGTTCAGGGGGTTCAGTGGACAGGCTATCAGGTGTAAGTTGCGTACCTCATAGTGGAGTGCCAAACCCTAGTGCAATAGGTTCAGGACTGCAGGGAAGTGCATGAATCTCGCCTGGGAAGCCAAAATGAGAGTCTGGAACAAGGTTTGCTTTAGTCAGAAGGGGGTTACTAGTATATACCAGTTTCGCTCTGCCTGAATCTCGGCTAATACCCTAGGGATTAGAGGAAACGGAGGGAAGGCGTAGAACAGGGTGCCCTCCCACCTGAGTTGAAACAAGTCCCCTATTGACCAGAGATCGCTCCCTACCCTGGAGCAAAATATTTTGGCCTTGGCACTGCTTCTCGTGGTGAACAGGTCCACAGAAGGAGTCCCCCAGTAAGCAAAAACTGGTATGAGGTGATCTGGCTTGATGGACCACTCGTGATCCAAGTTGCTCATTCTGCTGAGACCATCGGCCCTGGTGTTCTCAGCCTTGGGACCTAAGGTGTGCCACGACCACAGCCATGCACATTGTGAACACCCACAGAGCCAAGGCAAACACAAAGGGGAGTACAGTGTATCGGTCTATCATGCCCAGGAATTTAAAACACAGATATTTTCAGTGGGCTGGGTGTATACCCAGGTGAAAGTACGCATCCTTTAACCTTGGGGAGGTTGAAATGCTCTGTGTTGAGGATACTGCAGGGTGTGCTGTATGGCTGAGATGACTGGTAGTGGCCGCAGGGATGGTACTGATGCTTCAAGAAGGACCTCTGATGGTATGCGGCAGAGGGGTTCACTGAGATGCCAAAAGAACAGGACCTTATGATGTGTTTCTACTGGGAGGGCGGTAGAGCAAAGCCACATGTCATGGACCAACCAGTGGCCACCTCCTGCTCCTTGGAGGAATCAGAAGAATCAGGCCCCACACTGATGGAACCCCTACCTGAGCAGCTGGGTCCAGCAGCAGACCCAATGGGGGAAGCATCAGGAAGCAAGAACAGCTGCTGCTGACCAAAAGGGACCCCATCTGATAGGTTGCACTCTGACAGCCACTAGCCCAGCTGGCACACCAAGTAGCATGGTAAGGAAAACCTTTGCCCCGGTGGTGTAAAGCAGGATTAAATTTCTGAATAAACCAATTCTGGAGAGGCCACATCCTGAGGCAAGCATGTGGGACATGGAGGGGCCATTAAGGCCTAGTCACTCTTGAAAGGCTGACTGATGATGTTGCTTGGAAACATGGCAGACCACAGCCCTTATACGAGCCACTCTACACTCAGGGAGAAAAGTCCTCTCTGCAGTGGCATCTAGAAGGGAACATACACAGGAGGCTTGCGTGCAGGTACTGGATTAGACTTGCCAACGTTAACCATCAGGCCGAAACTTTAGAGTCTTGAGAATCATAGAGACATGTTGAAGGAGGAGCTCTCTGGATGGGACAGTGATCAACTAGTCATCAAGGTACAGCAGACCCAATGGGAGAAGCCTCAGGAAGCGAGAATACTTTCCAGTCACGGCCAGGCTGCTCAGTCTTCCAGGAGGAGATGCCACAGAGGCTGGTGTTTCCATCTCCACCGGTCTCTCCTGAACCAGCCAAGTGTAGAAGGAGAAGAGAGCGCTTGACAGCTCTAGAGAGAAGACAAGGCGCTCACCTGATTGCTCAGCAATACTCAGTGTTAATTCCTGGAGTAGAGTCCTTACAGGACCAGGACTCACAGGCTGATAGGGAAACAGTAAAGACCTGCACCTGTAGGAAGGGGAACACAACTGTAACGGGTGACATCTGGGCCTCAGGGGATGAGTCAGCAAAGGAGGCAGACAAAAAAAACCCCATGCTGAGCAAGGCTCAGTGTGGCAACAATCTTGCATGTCACACCTCTGTGAGCTGACCTGCTTAACAAAGACAGCCTCTACCCTGACTTGCTGCCTTGTACCTTATCACTGGTAACCTGTGATTGCTTCTACAGCCTGGGACCTAGACCCTGCATCCTGCACCTGCCCCCCCCCAGTCCTGAAAGCAGACCCTTGAACCCTTGATCCCCCTTACCCTGACCCTTGGACTAGACCTTCGATCTCTGACTCCAGACTGGTCTGTAGACCTTGCCTCTGTACCTATTGTTGTGGTTAATGTTACTGTATTTGTGTATCCCCGAAGCCCCAGGTAGAGCAATAGCAGAAGGCTTGGTCCCGAACATGACACCATGCATGTTTGCGAAGCACAACAGCTGAAGCCATAGTTCTAGTGGAGGAATCTGCAGCATGCCTTCTCATGTTGATTTGTTGTTTTGACAAGCGTCTGGCCTCAGATTGGAGCAGTTTGGCTAACTTGGCATCCGGTAAAAGGTTGGTATATAGGAGGACATCCTCTCCCATAAAAACAGCTGCAAATAAACTCCCAGAGAGACTCCCAGAGATTGTTTGCAAGTAAAGCATCTTTCTTTCGTCTCTTGATTCTAGAAAGTTACTGCAGTTTAGAATTCAGAGACCACTTAGAGTCGCGTGGGATAAAAAAAGATAAAAGGAAATAAAGAGAAGTAAAATCCAAGTTATGGTTAATTTGCGGATGCAAGGACCTTTATTTCCTTTATGATGTGTCCCCCCCCAGGATTAAACCCAAACAAATGGTAGCCATATAAACTTCCATATGGTAACTTCCCTTTCAATGTATCTAAAGAAGTGTGTGTGCACACGAACGCTCATACCCTGAATAAAACTTTGTTGGTCTTAAAGGTGCCACTGGACTCAAACTTTGTTCTGCTGCTTCAGACCAACACGGCTACCCACTTAAGTAAGATAATCACTATCAGTTTCTAGAACTGTTGTCCTACTAACAAAACTCCAAAGGGAAAGAGACCCTCTAATCAGTAACACTGCTGGGTCAGGGGCATTTGGAAGGGTAACTTCAGCCACCAAATATGATCCCTTGCTCTCTCTGTTCAGACTCGGATATTAAAATTTTAGTAGACTGCCATCTTGCCCTGAACAATCTCTCAGATCTTTTAAGTTGTGCTACCACCACTTGAGCTGCGGTGGCTCAAGTGGTTAAGACGCTGAACTGCAGGCTGTGGAAGGTCAGTAGTTCAGCAGTTCGAGACCCGAGTGCCGCATGACGGAGTGAGCTCCCGTCTCTAGTTCCAGCTCCTGCCAACCTAGCAGTTCGAAACCAAGAAATTGCAAGTAGATAAATAGGTACCGCTTTGGTGGGAAGGTAACAGCGTTCCGTGCACCTTGGTGTTTAGTCATGCCAGTCACATGACCACGGAAATGTCTTTGGACAGCGCTGGCTCTTCGGCTTTGAAACAGAGATGAGCACTGCAACCCTAGAGTCGGATTCGACTGGCTTTCGAGCAAGGGAACCTTTACCTTTACCACCACTCAACCATCTGGTATGTACATCTTGTATATAATCTGGGGACTGAAGCATTACGATTCATCCCTGAGGTCTGAAGTTCAAGGCAACAGAACAGTTGCCCAAAGTCACTTCTGAAAAGTGATAAAAACAGAGCAGCTGTTTTTTATGGGCTCCCAGGAGAAAGGTAGGATGATCCGATATGGGGGGGGGGGGTGTCACTGAATTCTCTATAAGTCGTATTTTATTTATTTAATCAGAGTTGAAAGGGACCACCATGGTCATCTTGTCCAACCTTCTGCCAACACAGGTACTAAAACTATAATATCCCTGACAAGCAGAAATTTAACTGATGCTTAACTGGTACTTAAAAAACCTCCAGTGATGAAAACTCTACCACCTCACAAGGTAAATTTTTCCAGTGTCAAACACACCTCACCGTCAGGAAGTTTTCCCTCAAATTTCGATGACATTTTTGCTGTAGTTTTGCTGTAGTTCATATCCTTTAGTTCACGTCCTGTCATCCAACATGACTGCAACATATTTGCCCCCTTTCTTCACATGGCATTCTTTTAGGTATCGAAAGGTACCAATCTCACCTTGCAAGCGTCTGTTCTCCAACATATTCTCAGCTCATAGGACATAAGTCTCCCAAACCCTCACCAGCTTCTTTGTCTTACAGTAGATTCTTTCCAGTTTACTGACATTCTTACTAAACTGTGGTGCCCAAAACTGAACACAGTATTCCAGGTAAGGTCTAACCAAAGCAGTGTACAGCAGTGTTCCCTCTAAGCTGAGTTGGTAAGAGGTCGTTTTGCTAAAAAACAGTATTCAAATAGATTGTGGATCAGGTGCAATAGAGACCTTAGATCAGCTTATATTATATTATTTTGCCACCAGTGGATTGCCCCCAGATCCTGTTGGATTACTCCTATATTACATAGACATCACCTCCCTATGGGACCTTGGGTGATAACCATACTCCTAGCAGATGAGGACCCTGAAACAACTCACTTGGTGACAAAATATCTATCGATAGTGCTATTTTTAAAGCAGCTATGAAATGCTGTAGGTAGTTTTATGTATATAAATGTTAACATTTTAAAACCAATTTCCATAATATCATGGGATTTTATCGAATTTATGGAAGTTCATAAAATGTTGTCTATTAATGTTGTTTATGAGTATGTTTATTAGTTTTTATTGTAAAAACGTTTGGTCTAAATTATCTTGTCATTATATGTAATGTGCTTTATAGTAGCTGTTTGTATGCTTGGCTTAAGACATCTGGTCAATGAAGCCAATAAAAGGAAAGGACTATCCCATTCAGCTAGTAGCATCCACAGACTTGATAAGCACATTCTGAACACCCTCATCGGAGGAGGAAGAGGAGGATGACGATTATGAGGAGATTGGATTTATACCCCGCCCTTCACTCGGAGTCTCAGAGTGGCTTACAAACTCCTTTCCCTTCCCACAACAGACACCCTGTGAGGTAGGTGGGACTGAGAGAGCTCTGATAGAAACTGCTCTTTTTCAAGAACAGCTCTTACCAGAGCTACGGCTTGCCCAAGGTCATCCAGCAGCTGCAAGTGGAGGAGTGGGGAATCAAACCCAGTTCTCCCAGATTAGAGTCCGCACACTTAACCACTAACCAAAACACAGGGCCCGAAAAAGAACCTTCAGGTACCCCATTTGTCACCAGTGTTCCCTTCCCTGCCATTCTAATGTATTTGATAAAGTGTGCCTTGCACACAAAAGCTCATACCTTGAATAAAACTTTGTTGGTCTTAAAGATGCCACTGGACTCTAAATTTGTTCTACTGCTTCAGACCAACACGGCTGACCATCTGGATCTACCCTCTAAGCTGAGTTAGTGTGAGCTAGCTCACAGCTTTTTAGCCTCTGGCTCACACATTTTTGTCCTAGCTCAGGAAGGAGGGCTCCAGAGCCAACTAATTTATGCAGTAGCCAAATCACTCACTCACAACTTTAACGCCAGTCGCTCACAAAGTAGAATTATTGTTCACAAGACTCCACAGCTTAGAGGGAGCATTGCTTGTCACCTCCCTCTAGGCTGATTTGGAACCATGAACTATTACCCTTTGGGTACGATCTACCAATCAGGGCTTAATGAGGCACCACATCAAAAGCTTTACTAAAATCCAAATATACCACATCCATTTCTCTGATGCACCAAACTCAGTAACTCTACTGAAAAAAAGATATCAGATTGAAAATGACCTGTTCCTGATAAAGCCATGCTGAGATTTAACAGTCACACCCTGTCTCTCCAAATGTTTACAAACGAATCCCTAAATAATCTGTTCTAAAATCTTTCCTGGAATCAACATCCAGTAATTTCTCAGACAATCTTTTCCGCCTTTCTTAAGAACATACCTTCCCTGGCTTCCAAGGTTGTTGTTTTTTCCCAAAAAATAAAAGAAAGGAGTTCTGAGATGACGTCTGCCAACTCCTTTGATACCCTAGGGTGCAACTCCTCTCCTGAGGGCTTGTACAGTTTTAAAGCAACTAGGTGTTCACAGACCAGATCCCTACTTATTCTAAATCAAAATCTCTCTACTTGATTATCCCCACCTTCACCTCTGCATTGTAATCTAGTTCCTCTATACGAAAAAAAAACCTGAAACAAAATAAGAATTTGAAAAGCTCAGCTATTTTGCCATCACTCCTTAAACCTTGCCCAGTGCCCATCACCTTCCCTAAATGGAACTATCATTTCCTTATTCTTCCTCTTACTACTAACATCATTTTAAAAACTCTCCTACTGTTATTTACCTCCCTCACCAACAGAAGCTCATTTTGGGCCTTAGCCCTCCTTATCCTCTCCCTATAGATCTTAGCTATCCTTGTATATTCATCCCTATGGATACATCCCTCTCCTTGCATTCCCTATACTTAACCATCTTCAACCTCAGATCATTAAAAACTCCCCGATGAAGCCTGGCAGGTTCCCTACAATTGTCTTCCATTCTTTTTCATAGGAACAGAATGTTACTGCACCTTAAGTAACTCACATTTTAAAAAATCCTACCCCTCCTGAACCCCTTTCCCTTGAAGCATTTTGCTCCATGAGATATCACCCAATGCTTGCCTCTTATTCCTAACATTAATTAGCTTTTCTAAAATTCAGGGCACAAACCTGACCTCTTATCAAAATCTCCTTCCTGACAATCATAAAACCTAAGATGACATGATCACCCACACCAAAGGTTCCCACTAACTTCAGCCTTACCTACAAGACCCACCCCTGTTAGTAAGAATGAAATATAAACATCCAAATCCCAGATGAGGAACCTTTCTGCAGGGGGCGGGGGAATATTCAATCCACCCAGTTCTTGTCTATCTTCCAGGAACTTCATACCACTCACCTCTGGGCTCTCGTCTTTCTTGGCAGAGGTGGTTCCAATGTCGATGAACCTGTGGGCACTTTCTGAATTTTGCAAAATGGTAGGGGACACAAAAACAAAATTGCTGCCCTAGGGGCTGGGCCCAATCACAACCTCCTGGGCTCTTTCAAAGTATCTTTTACTCCATTTAATTGGACAAAACCTCCTTTCTACCAGGGGAGAAGCAAATGGGCACTAGGAAATACACTGTTTGGCAGCATGTCACTCATGGAAACCACTGGCCTGGGTAACCTTGGCTTAAGTCCCTGTTCAGCCAGGAAGTTTACTGGGTTACCAGCAGTATTCCCTCTAAGCTGAGTTAGTGTGAGCCAGCTCACAGTTTTTTAGCCTCCGGCTCACACGTTTTTATCTTAGCTCAGGAAGGAGGGCTCCAGAGCAAACTAATTTATGCAGTAGTCAAATCACCTGCTCACAACTGTAATGGCAGTAGCTCACAAAGTAGAATTTTTGCTCACAAGACTACACAGCTTAGAGGGAACATTGGTTACCAGTCATCCAAACTTTGTCAGACATGCATCACGTGCAAGTGAACCACCACCTTAAAACCAAAGTTCTTCTCAACCAAGTAGGATCTGGCTGCAAAAATAGAGAGAGGAAGGGATAAAGAATAAGCATACAAAACCTATAAACCAGAGACGGCTGATTGAACAACTAGAGCAAAGATCTGAAGCAGGAAAGGAGAGACTAACAGGGAATCACACACAAGAATGCAGCTCTCTTTTGCATGTGGGCAGCCAGGTCTCTGGACTTTGCAGTTCTGTAAGGATGTGATTTGTCTCAAAGAGTCCTACCCTTGAAAACCAGAAGCTATTAAGGTCAGTGCTGTCTCCAGGGTCTCAGGCAGAGGTGTTTCACATTACCTGATCCTTTTAAGTGCAGAAGCCGGAAATTAAACCCAGGTTCTTTGACATGCAAAGTAGATGCTCTGCCACTGAGTCACAGCCCCTCATCCTTTCTGTAAACTGGAAACGCTACATACGTATGTGTGTGGGGGAGAGCTCACAGCTATTGTAGACAAGCTAGGAAAACCGTCAGGCAGATGGAGTACCCCAACATGCCATCTAACAGGAGCAACCAGTACAATTCAGGCAAAGATGAAACGTCAGTTTTGCTGATTGTGTCTACTAGTTCCGAGAACAAAGTCAGAGTCCAGTGGCACCTTTAAGACAACAAAGTTTTATTCAAGGTCTGAGCTTCCATGTGCACGCAGACAATGAGATGGAATTACAGTTCATAGTTGTATATATAGGGGTGGCTTGTTGAATTAGCATGCAAAATAGTAAGGATGTCTGTTAACAGATAAAAAGAATGACAAGCTTGGCTTCTGGTTATCATCTGTTTGGGTTCAGCTGGAGGGAAAAACAACATAGGTAATAAACATGTCAGACCTAGAGACTGATGTGCCCCACTGGCTCCTAGTTATGCAAAAAGGGTTAGGGCCAGTGTTCCCTCTAAGCTGAGTCAGTGTGAGCCAGCTCACAGTTTTTTAGCCTCCGGCTCACACATTTTTGTCTTAGCTCAGGAAGGGATGGGCTCCAGAGCAAACTGATTTATGCAGCAGCCAAACTGCCCACTCACAATTTCAATGCCGGTAGCTCACAAAGTAGAATTTTTGCTCACAAGACTCCACAGCCTAGAGGGAACATCGGTTAGGGCTACAGCTTGAAAATGCACATAGTGCTGGGGCTGCATTTTCCAATCATGCCCTCCATATGGCATGAAGTAATCCCTGAACACAGAAGGTTAGTGCCTTAGAAAGAAAGGTTTAATAGAGCCCTTTCCCAAATGTGCTCATTTTCTACATGCAGCAGGGGGGAAATCCCAGAAGATACACCCGCCATCTAGAGTCCAAAGTCCAGGCTTCTACCATCTCCTCCTGCAGAATTGGTTTCTGTAGGCGGGCACCCTTTTCACCTACCTTGCTAATCCCACACCTGTTATCTGCCGTAGCACAACCTCATAACCATTTGCACTTCTTGTTGCCCAGCTCATAGCAGGCAGGCTGCCAAATTTTTAAACTTCTCCCAACTGGGAATACAGCTACTGTTCCCGTCACATGACATGGGAAACAAACACCATTATTTGAGCAGCAAAGAATGTAAGAGTCCAGCTTCAGAGTCAGAGGAACTCCTGGTCTGTATGCAGCCAGGCTTTCAGAATATTATGCCACGGCAGGGACCCTGTTCTACAGTTATAATTTGGCCCACATGTTAGGGCTACTCGAGTTGAGAATATAAATGGGCAACCTGTGCTTCAGGCTTCACATGGTCTGAAGGGATTAAATGCCATCCTTAAGAGAACACAGCACCATACTTTTCAAAGAAAAGAATCTGAAGAAATCCCCCAATCGACAAGCGATTTAGAGAATATTCTCTTCCCCCCCCCCCCCAATAATGGAAGGGGGAAGTTTAACTACTCCTTTGGTTACTGCACTAAGCCCAGAAGCCATTAGGAATGAATAATAATATATACAAAGAAAGTTGTAATTCCATTAAGAAGATCAATGGCTGTTCCTTCCAGGGTATCTACATTTACAGTGCAGCACAAGCAAGTCCATGTAAAATGTGTTCCTTGCAAACACACCATGGAAGAGTCTACAGAGAACCCAGAACAGGAGTTCAGTGTGGCATCACAGAGACTAAATTTAATTTATTCCAGCATTGGCTTTTGCAAATCAGAACTCACTTCAGGTGCATCAGTTTGTAAATCCTCATGGCTAGCCTACAATTTGGGGAAGTGTGGCTCAGAGCATCTACTTAGCATGCAGAAGGTCCCAGGTTCAATCCCTGGCATCTCAAGTGAAAGGGGTCAAGCAGTAGGTCATCACAGACAACACTGATTTGACGGGTGGATGGTCTGTCTCAGTGCAAGGCAACGTCATGTGTCCATGTGGCCTTATGTACACTTAACACATCTAATGAAGTGAGATTTGACTCGTGAAAGCTTAAGCGGGAACACGTTTTGTTAATCTCTTAAGGTACAAGTGGACTTTTGTTTTATTTTGCTGCTATACACTAACAGAGGCTACCCTTCTACAATTATGGGCACAGAACACAGGAAGAGTCATCTAGGTCCCATCCTCAACCCCAACAGGGTGCAGTGACAGGTCCCCCTTGTCATATAAAAATGAACATGAAAAAAAGTCATGTCAAGGAACAAGCCTGCAATTCACACATTAGCACTCCTATCCTAAACTAACATGGGAATGTATGAATACACATGAACAGGGGTCATTCTGTAGAAAAAGAGGTGCAGGAGCTCATTAGCATAACTCATTTGCATATGCCACACCCCCTGACATCACCGGAAGTGTGTCAGAAGGCAACACCCACTGCTCAGGCTCCACTGAACTGTTTTGGATTGCTAGCTATGGGGGGGGGGGGGAACGTGCAGATCTGTCCTAGCAGAGGAGGGAGAGCTTGTACCTGAATAAACCTTGGCCTTAAAGGTGCCACTGGACTGATTTGGACTGGGGGGCCGGGGGGGGGGCTCTGCAGCTTACCTGGCTGCTTCTTGCTCTGAGTGAGGGCTGCTGGGAGCAGGGGGTGGGGCTTGTTGCATGTGCCCGCCCCCTGGGCTCTTTATTTCTGGAGCTCTGCTCCTGTGCGCTCCTGCAGGAAATGACCCCTGCACATGAAGCTGGCATCTACTGAGTCAGACCCCTTTGTCTTTCAAAGTCAGAATTGTCTTTTCAGATTAACAGTGGATCTTTGGGGTCTCAGGCTGGGGTCTTTCACCCAGTCCTTTTAACTAGAGATGCCAGGGATTGCACATGGGACATCGTGCAGGCAAAGCAGATGCTCTGTCACTGAGCCACAGCCTCCTCCTAAAGAACACATGACTGTGGAAGTATATCTGTCCGCATTACCAACCGTTCATTTCAAGGTACGCTAAACTTCACAAGCCAAACCAGCTTCCTCTTCTTGCCACCTAGCTACCTGCCCCCTCCTATAAGACAGCTTTGGACATTCAAGTTAACAGACACGAGAACACTGCCCAGAGCCCCCAGTTGCTACCACTATCACATGGAATTCAGGGACTGGCACAGGCTGAGCAGTCAGCACTTCCGACTTTCTCCTGTACTCAGTGGTCATAGTGTCACACGGAAGACCCAAGTGTGAATCCCTATTCTGCCATGGAAGGTTGCAGGTGACCATGGGCCAGTCACACAATCTAAGCCTAATCTACCTCATCGGGCTGCTGTGAGAACAAAATGGAAGGGAGAATGATGGAAGCTTCTTTGGGTCTCCATGAGGGAGAAAGCTGGGATATAAATTAAGTAAACTGCTGTAGCAGATAGAGAACTGGACTACTCAGGGAGATTGAGGTTTGTTTCTTTCCTTTGTTTCTACCCCACTTTTCTCTGCAGTGGGGACTCAAAGTGAAGTTAAGGTAAAGGCAAAGGTTCCCTTGCTCGAAAGCCAGTCGAGTCCGACTCTAGGGTTGCGGTGCTCATCTCCGTTTCAAAGCCGAAGAGCCAGCGCTGTCCGAAGATGTTTCCGTGGTCATGTGGCCGGCATGACTAAACACCAAGGCGCACGGAACGCTGTTACCTTCCCACTTCAATATTTTATCCTCACAGCATTCCTTTTAGGTTGGTAAGGCTGAGAGTGTGGCTGCCTCAAGAATAATAAGAAGAGTTGGATTTATACCCACCCTTCACTCAGAGAGTCTCAGAGCAGTTTACAATATCCTTCCCTTCCTCTCCCCACAACAGATCTGCTGTGAGGTAGGTGGGGCTGCCAGAGCTCTGGGAGAGCTGTGACTGACCCAAGGTCACCCAGCTGGCTGCATGTGGAAGAGTGGGGAATCAAACCTGGTTCTGGTTTTCCAGTCTGCTGCTTGTAACCACTACACATGACCAGACTGGCTTCCATAGCACACTAGGGATTTGAACCTTGGGCTCTCCGATCCTAGTTTGACATGCTAACCACTTCACTACACTGGTCTGACTGCTCATTCAGCCACTGAACTCTTTGGGTGATCTCTAACCAGCCACTACCTCAAATCAAGGATTGGAGGTTTGCTGCAAGGACAAAATATAGCTGAAGGAGCCAAGTACGGCACACGCTTCATCGCCTTGGAGAAAAAGGTAGGGTTAACACACCCTCTGATAAAATACAGGATAATATTTGGTGTTCCCAGAAGCAAGGGAGACTGACTAGGTAGAAGGCAGGAAAAGAAATCCATATGCCTACCTATACCAATGCAATGGCTTGTCACTTAGAAAGCTCACTGAGACCACTTATCAAAGCCACCAAAGGAAGGGGCTCATGGCTCAGGAGTAGAGCATCTACTTAACATGCCAAAGGTCCCAGGTCCAATCCCTAGCATCTCCAGCTCAAAAGTACCAGATAGGAGGTAAAGTGAAATATTTTGACACTAGACCCTGGAGAGTCACTGTTGTCACAGCAGATGACTAACCTGAATGGATCAATGACTCAGTAACCATGTTCACATGTTACAGTACATTTGTTTGTAAGAAACAGCCAACAAGCTAAGTGTTCAGTTATACATGGCACTAAATGTCACATGAGAATTACTCAATGCACATATACAGAAACATAAAGTATACATACACACAAATTGTATGTGTGTTCATGGTAGCTTATGAACAGGGCTAGTCTACAGCAGCTGCACCAAACTTTGGGAGGCAGAAGTCCAAGTTCACAGGCAGATCAAGCATTGGGGTCAATGCCTATAAATGTAGTAAAGACCACAGGACACTTTGCATTTTACTCTAAGCACTTCAACCTGCACCAAGAGCCATGCTAAGAGCAGCAGACTCTAATCTGAAGAACTGGATTTGATTCCCCACTCCTTCGCATGAAGCCTGCTGGGCGACCTTGAGCCAGTCACAGTTCTCTCAGCCCCATCTGCCTCACAAGATGCCTGTTGTGGGGAGGGGAAGGGAAAGCCGCTTTGAGACTCCTTAAGACAGAGAAAGTAAAGGTAAAGATTCCCTTGCTCGAAAGCCAGTCGAATCCGACTCTAGGGTTGCGGTGCTCATCTCCGTTTCAAAGCTGAAGAGCCAGCGCTGTCTGAAGACGTTTCCGTGGTCATGTGGCCGGCATGACTAAACACCAAGGCCCACGGAAGGCTCTTACCTTCCCACCGAAGTGGTACCTATTTATCTACTTGCAATTTCTTGCTTTCGAACTGCTAGGTTGGCAGAAGCTGGAACTAGAGATGGGAGCTCACTCTGTCATGCGGCATCCGGGTCTCGAACTGCTGAACTACTGACCTTCCACAGCCTGCAGTTCAGCGTCTTAACCACTTGAGCCACCACAGCTCCAAGATAGAGAAAAGCGGGGTATAAAAATCACCTCTTCATCTACACCAGCCAAAATCAAAGAAAGCTGAACCCAAAAGGTGTCTCGAGGCACTTGAAAGGCCAGCAGATGAATTAAAATGGTGCATACACAGACACTCAAAAGGGCAAAAAAAATAATAATAGCACATCCTCACAACAACAACCCTAAGATCTGGCATTCAACAGTATACACATCTATCAATCAGCTTGCCTTTGGGATGCCACAAGATTCATGTTTGGCTCAGATTTAGATGTTAAAACTGCTTTTAAAAGAAACATTCCATTTTAAAAGGAAAAGCATCTCCCTAACTGCTTTTAAGCCCTTCAAGTGCACTGCAGAGATAGGAAAACAATCCTTAAAAGGTGTACTTTGAAGTAACTCCCGTTTTACTGAAAGGGGCTTACTGCCAGGAAAGACTTTTTAGGATTGCAACTTAAGGCCCCGGTCACACGGCATACGGGAGAGGCATGGATGGTGGGCGGATTATCCAGGCGCAATCACACCCCAATATCTGGGAAGTGGAGCGCACCGTGGCTTACCACCGATAATGCGCATTATTAAAAAACTAGTACCTCCAAGGTACTAGTAAATGTTTGCCACGGGCTGCCTCCAGACGCCCGTGACAATGTGCATTAAAAAACTAGTACCTCAAAGGTACTAGTAAACGTTTGCCACGGGCTGCCTCCAGACCAGTGGTGTGATTGCGACAGCATGCAGCATTCCCCTCCTGTCCCTCGTTTACCCGCCGGCGCCGAGGGAAGGACCAGTGCATCTGATCGCAATCGCGGATCAAACTGTACTGGGGCAATTAGCCACGCCTCCCCCGCGATATCCGGCCGGTGCGACGGGGCCTAAGTTTCCCAAAGCAGCCAGAAATACCACAAGCCCTGTTCAGCCCCACCTGAGCACCGACCTGCTCTCATGGTCCTTCCCGGCTGGCCCATTTGGTGCAGGAAGCAGCGCCTGCCCTCGTGCTCTTAACTGTGCTGGAAGACTTAGAGGAACAACCACCCCCAGCCCCGAGCTGCAACCGGGCAAAGAGTCCATTCCTTACCCGCACCGCAGCTTCCTCAGCGTGGCAGCAATGCCTCCGGTGGGGCAGCAAGACTCCCCCAAACCGCGATTATTTGGCACTTTGCTTAGAAAGAACTCGGTCTTGCCATAACAGCTTAAGTCTACTCGTGGGCACTTAGCAATGAAAGACAGACAGAAAAAGCAACCGATTGCTGGGGGTGGGTGGGGTGTCCATCGTAAAGAGAAGGGCATCGGCGTAACGCAGTACGCCACATATCGATCAGATCAAAGACGAGGCTCCGATTACTTTAACCAGCAGGAAAAGGTCTCTCTTCTCCCACCTCGACGGTTCCCTTTAATAGCTTCCAGGAAAAGGAAGTGGTTACTTTCGGAATGCTAAAGCGCCCCCCCCCAACCCAATCCGAGTACGGGGGGG
>NW_015164693.1:758640-772070 GCF_001447785.1 Gekko japonicus
CTCCCTCCCTCCCTCCCAGTCAAGGGCCAAATTTGGCAAGATAGAGAGAACTCGCCAGGGCGCAGGCCAGCCTTGGAGAAGTCAACGGAGGATCCCCTCTTGCACGACTCCAGCCTGAGCCCTACAAAGAGAAGGAGGAAATCCCGTTTCCCCGAAAATAAGCCCTAGCAGGATTTCCATGCATTTGTGGTATAAGCCCTAGTGTGTCGTCTTGAGAAAAAATAAATATAAGACAGTGTCTTATTTTCGGGGAAACAGGGTCCCTCTTCCCTCTCCGCTGATCCTCGGCCTCGGACCCAAACCCAGGTTGCGCCCTGCCACGGCTTACCTCGGCGTCCAACTCCATGTCCACGAGCTCCATATCGGGCCAAGGCTCTGCTCCCAGCTGGGCAAGCGGCATCGCGGCTGCTTTCTGAAAGCCCCCGGAACAGCCCCACAAGTCCCGCCGCTAACGCACCCCCAATGCCTTGCTCGCAAGCCTCGCTTCGCCGAGCCCCTTCGCTGGCACTCGAAGACTTTATACGCCGCTCGTTCCCCCAGCATTGAGCACAGAGCTCCCCGCCAAGGAGGAGCCGAGCGCCAGCCCCTGCTGCCCGATTGGCTGCTCGGCCTGGCGGGGAAGGAAAAGGCGGCTCCGCCCAGGCTCGGCAGGCTTCTGCCGGGGGGGGGGGGGGGGGGGAGGTGCTTCAGCATGGCTCAGCCAGGCAGCGGGCTGGGCGGTCACTGTGCCCTCCTGCTACCCGCTGGATTCCGTGCCCGCCGTCCAACTGTTCCTTTGAATTTCCGGATTACGTGAGCAATCCGGAATCTCGGTCGCTCCTGGGTTTGCCTGCAGTCCCTGGGAAGCGAAACACAGCCCCAGCCTAGCCGTGCCCCTGGTGGAGTCGGAAGCAGGCACGTAGCCACAGTGGGGCATTTGGGGGTGGAGCCCAACCCCCCATGAGCCCTGCCCCACCACCTAGTGATGCCAGATACCCCCACCCCCAGTGCGACTAGCCCCACACCGGCAAAGAGGATGGGAAAAGAAATAGAAGCCACCCTGCAGCTTCTGGTCAGTTTCACTGGGGCTGGTCAACTGAAAGGGGGTGAAACTGATCAGAAGGGGCAGGACAGCTTTCCTTCCTTGCCCAGCCTCTTGGCTGCTAGGAGGGGGGCTGCGGGAGGAGAGAGAGGGAAGCCAATCTCTCTCTCTCTCTCCCATAACTTTCCATGGAAGGGAGGGTGGGAGGTTTGGTGATGGTGGGGGAAAGCCAACCTCCCTCTCATGGGGTTCACCCTGGTGAAAGGAAAACAGTCTGTCCATACTGGGAAGAATCCTGATTCCTGGATATTTCAGAGCTGCCTAAGCATAACAGAATCCTGAGTTTGCACTTTGATTCCAGGTACTGATTGGCTCTGTGATTTCCCTTTCTGTAAAGAAACTCTCAGAAGCCCTTTACCCCCATAAAAACCTTTGTGTGCCATTGCCTTTACATCCTGGTTATTCTAGCATCCTGGCTATTCCCACCTACCCCCCCCCCCATATACCTTAAATTTTTATTTCCCTTGTTAAGGAGCCATATTTGGCTCTTGAGGCACAGGTGCAGACCCCTGGTGCAAAAAACCCCCACTTTTGCACAAAAGTAGGACAACAGTCTCTCAGAACTGCAAAGTAGTACTGATTTTTCCTGAATTTTAGTTTAAATATAGCATAGTTTGAGTTTGGGAGCAAGGCATTTAGCATCTATCCACCTGCCTTGTCTCTGTTAAGTTTTCCTCTGATGACTAGAAGCATGAAAGGCTTTCTAGAAGACTAGAAGGTCTTTCTTGAGGCTGCTGTGGATGGACTCGTCTTGAGACATGAAAACCTACCTAGACCACAATAAAAGCTGATGGTCCATTCCTGTCTTTAGCCACCAACAGAGCCCAAGCCCACAAGTTCTTGAAGTGCCAACTTATGACCATCTTTCAAGAAGTGCAATGCAAGATTTTATCACCACTCAGCTGCTGGGTTGACCACACCCTTTAATTTGACCACTTAACAGCTGGGAAATCTCTGCCCCAGAGATCAAGGCTGCCCACTGTAAACAGAGGAAGTGTGTTAAAAACAAAACAGGTTTCCTTTGGATTTACTAAAAAGCCAGCTGGCTGGTGGTACACTAATCAGCAGGGGCTAAGGAGCTAGTTGTCAAGGTCACAGTGGGAAGTTAATGGCTATTGTCCACAGGGTTAGTGCATGAAATATGGCTGAACACACCTGAATACCACATAGAAGAGAAGTGGGAATCTCTGCTGTTTCCTCCACCCCCGCACTAATAGAATGATTCTCTCATGTGTGTGTTTCATCTCAAGGAAATTGGCATATTGACAAGGTACCTGGCAATGATAATATGATATTAAAATAACAGTCTCGTCTTGACTTTTTTGAAGTCACAAATAGAATCATAATGCATTATTCTGGCAGTTCTGGAAGACTCAGGTTTGGATCCCCATTCTGCCATGGAAGCTCACTAGGTGACTTTCGGCCAGCCACTTTCTCAGCCTAGCCTACCTCATAAGTAGCGTTGCCAACCCCCAGATAATCCTGGAGATCTCCCGCTATTACAATGACTCTCCAGACAATCAAGATCAGTTCTCCTGGAGAAAATAGCTGCTTTGGAGATTGCATTCTATGCCTATACCCTGCTGAGGTCCCTCCCCTCCCTAAACCCCACCCTCCCAGGCTCCATCCACAAACCCTCCAGGTATTTCCCAACCCAGAGCTGGCAACACTACTCATACAGTCGTTGTGAGGATAAAATGGAGGAGAGAACAATGTTGTAAGCCGCTTTGAGTCTGCATTGGAGAGAAAAGCAGAGTATCAATATGTATATATATATATATTAAATGCTCAAGTTTTGGTAAGCAAAAATGCAAACTAGATGATAATCCATGCTTATAAATAGTGCTTATAAATGGTCATCTACACTGACTGGTAAGAATCACTCCAGGCAACCAAGTGGGGGAAGATTTTACAAGCTGGAAAGGAACAACGTTTGAGTCCAGTGGCACCTTTAAGACATGCATACAAGTTGTTACCACACTTGGAATAAACCCCCCAGGACTTAACAGGGATATTGGTTTCTTATCTCACTACTTATGCTAAATCCATTCAGTCCTTACATCTGTATTCTCACCAAGAAGGGCTATATATATATTTATTTTATTTATTATCTTTACTGTTTTTGCAACCTGAGTCATAAACAGCAAACCCTCTTTATTTTAATGTATTTCTTATTGGAATATTAGATTAGAATAGTTATTGTAATGTAATGCAATGATTATTAGAAAAGTATATTGGAATGCATTTCTGTGGTCTGGTAACAGAGGAGACATAACACTGCACTACGAATCACCCTACCTCAAAGAAAAAGATGCTATTAGTTATCTCCATGCTTGAGAGGAAATGGAGTGTAACAACAAGGTCTCAGGTAATTACTCTTAGCACTCCACAATTAAGAATGACACGTTTACACATCTGTCTCCAATTTTGACATATTTATTATGTCAAAATTGGGCCAGTTTTTATTATATATTCACTATTTTTATTCACTATTCACATATTCACTATTATTATTACATATTCACTATTTTCCCCTGGAATTAAATCCAAACAATGGTGACCTTATAAACCTAGCTTGTTATTCCTGTTTGCATCTGTTAAAACATCATCATTATGCTGTATGCTAATTTGCTGTTTAACCTCTGCCTTATATGTATGGACTAGTAAATTCCATTTCAATGTATCTGAGGAAGTGTGTGTGCACATGAAAGCTCATACCTTGAATAAAACTTGTAATTCAGCTACTTTTATGTCACCATTGAATGTCTTGGAAGGCTGAAGTGTTCTCCTACAGGTTTCTCAGTCTTGTGATTCTTGATATCAGATGGACCTCAGGCTGGAAAGGAGTTTGTTATTTTCTTTTGATGGTAGAACCTTAAGTAGTTTGTTATTACAAGCTTAAAGACTTGGAAGTCAAACATGTTTACCTGAGGTTAAAATGTTGTTTGTGAATGTAAGGGATTTCTATGAATAAGTCAATGCCAGATAGCTGTATAAAAGACATATGAGTAAGCAGATGCAGTTGTCAAAACTGCCTACAAAACTTCATTCAATAAAAGGATGTTATACAAGGAACCTCTGTAGAGTTTTCTTTTGCTTTTCATACAGCAGGCCATAATGAATGAGCTACAATAAACCACCACAGGAAGATGCCAGCCATGCACAGATGTGTCTGTTCTGTCTGTTCCTTCGAGATGAACAAAAAGGAGAGAGCGGCACTTGGGAGACATTAACAAATGCAAAAATCTCAAGTGCCATCAACTGCTGCCTCTGGCACAAAGAAGCAAAATTCCAATATGGCCCAACTGCAGCAATAACAACATGATAATGCAAGAGCAATGGGCTAATTCACATAAATCAGGATGTTTGGCAATGCATGTAAATGAATGTTATAAAAATTATATTGTAAAACTGGTGTTGAGAGCTTAGGCAAGGATAGCATCTGTTCCTCTTTTTACAGTCTTAGCTGATTCTGTCCACACTTCTGCACTGCTGTTTTACCCCCCCCCCCCCAATAACTGAGATCTTCTAGCAGAGGCCAATGTAGTATAGCAGTTACAGAGCGGGAGTAGGATCAGGAAGAGCTGAGTTCAAATCCTCACACTCTGCCACCATGGTGCCTTTGAACCAGTCACAGTTGCTCAGCCTAATCAATCAGCTGGGTTTCTAATTGCTGGGATTTTTTAAATTTTGTGTTGATTTTGATTCTAAGCTGAGGCTATCATACTTCGGTCACATCATGAGAAGACAGGAGTCAACAGAAAAAACAATAATAGCAGGAAAAGGTGACGGCAGCAAGAGGAAGACCCAGCATTAGATAGATTGACTCTATAAAGGTAGTTCACAAGACCTGAGCAAGGTTGTTAACAATAGGACGTTCTGGTGGTCATTAATTCATAGGGTCGCCATAAGTCAGAGGCTACTTGGAAGCACTTAGCACACAGAAACAATTTTGATTATTTTTATGCTTTTATGATTTTATCATAGGACAATATCACTGCAGTTTTGGTCCAACTGGCTCCCAATTTGTTTATGGACCCAATTCAGGGTGCTGGTATTGACCTCTAATGCCCTGTATGACTTGGGATCAGCACACCCTAAGGGCATCCTACTCCCATACAAAGCTACCCAACCACTAAAGTCATCTTCTGAGATGCCCCTGTCTTCTGAAGCTAGACAGGTGGCAACCTGAAAGAGGGCCTTCTCTGTCATGGTGTGAACAAGGGTGTAGACTTTCCAATTTCCCAGGGGGGGCTGGGGCTGGGCCAGAGGCATTGCTTTGCTAGGAGCAAGGGTGGCTCCCGGGGGAGGCTGAGCACCTTCCTGAAAATTTCGGCGGGGGCTGAAGCCCCGCCGCCCCCACGAAGATTACACCTATGGGTGTGAAAATTATGAAACTCCCTCTGTTTTAACTGTTTCTTCTGTTCTCATACTAGTTTCTTTCAATTGCTTTTGGAGAGCATCAAAGTTATTGTTGAGGTTGGTCATCTGGTCCAGCAGAGGGCGTAATGCTATAGCTAGCATATTAGGGAAGTCAGTGGTTACTTCTGGTCTAAAGGCCAGCGTCACTGAGCTAGCAGTTCCTGTAGAAGGTCTCCTCCTAAGCGCCATTGTATCAGCCCATTGCAACATTGTTTTCACAGAAGAAAAACATTCTTTTAAGTCTCTGAAAGTCTGTTAAGTCATATGCTTTCTACTATTCCGCATACAACCAAAACCGTCACTCTGCCCCTCGTATTCGCTCTCACAGTAACTTTTTCCAGGGTGGGATTAACTCCTCCCCCCTCTGCTGAATTGACTTGGGGCTTTGGGGCGGTTATCTGCTTGGGCGCTTGACTAGTTTTAAGATGATGCACACTCATGCTTCATTCCATGCGTTACTTCCAAAGGTAGGGAATGCTGGATTTATTGCTCGCTCAGTCCAGCGTGCGCCTCTACCTCCATTACTGGTGTTGCAGTGGCGGGACCTATCGGGACAAAGAGGAGCCTCGATTCCTCAGCCGTCACCTCAGAAGAGGCACCCCTTGTGCCCCAGGCTACGAGACCACTCTGAGGGCTCTGGGGGGGGCCCAGAATCATCCAGGACCCCTCCTGTCCACCGTGGTTACGGGCTGCTCTCATCAGAGCACGATGGAGCGCACCCGCCAGCAAGTCGCCAAAACCGGAAGTCTAAGACGATTTTTTATAATGTTTTTATTTGTAATAATTAGCTGCCTTTCTGGCCCTGACTAGGCAGAAAGATGGCATATGAATTTTGTAAATAAGTAATTTTATACTGTTTTTATTATTTTACTTTGCGAGTCACCATGAACAGGTCTCTGGAGAGGCGGCACATACATTGTCTAAATATAAGAAAATGAACAGGCCACATCGATGGACACTGGGGCAAAAAAGGAGAATGAATTTGGTATTCAGGGCTACTGAATAATATAGACTGTGATATGACTTGCTCCAAGATCCTTCAAACCCAATACAAAACACACTTCTTCATCCTCCTTCCCTTTAATTTTGTACATTATAGACTGGTGTCTGCATATTGCCTTTAAAAAATTACAATTTTTATACTGGACTATGGAAAATGGAAGTCAGAATACTCCTGTGTTGGAAAAGTGCACTGAACAAGTGAATGCTTTGGCCACAACTGATCAGCACAAAAGCACAGCACCTGCTAGCAGATCAGGTCCAAAAGAAGAGAAGAAATAGATTGGTTCCTCCAGTGGAGATGATTTACCATCCAGAGAGGCTGAGTTGGCAAGCTAGCTTTGAAACAGTAAAAAATAAAATAAAAATCAGACCCATTGAGAGTTCCCAGCAAGCTGGTTTCTGCAGTGAGCGATATGGTACCCTTGTTAGCAGTCCTGGGGGAATGGATTGGGAGAAGGGACAAAATGAAAAACAAGAGCTCATCAAATGTCTTTTGTCTTCCAAGTAGCTGGCAACGCTTGGAGATAATTTTACAGTTCATCAGAAGACATAAAAGCTGTTAGCTTCCCGTCTTGTTCAGCAGCACTAAATTCTCTTTAAACATTCAAAACTGCCTTTCCATTGTCATCTCCAATTTAACAATTCACGCTGTTGACACTTTCAGCAAGAAGCTTTTAGTGCCTGGAGTCAGCTCACGACCGACTTCCAATTTGCATCCTCTTCTTAACACTTCACAACTGAAAATAGGCACACTCCCTTGGCTGATGAATCAAAAGGACTGTGTATACAGGTGGAATTAATGATCCACCTCTGTAGTGTTTTCAGAATGCTGTCTTCACAATATCCAGTTCTCTGTACATTACATTTGGAATGCTTCAGTGTTGCAGATAGTTTGCAGTGCAATCCTAAACAGCACTACATCTTGTCAATGGGCTTAGAATTCCCTTGCCTGGCCCAGCTACTCCTGATCAATGTTCCCTCTAAGCTGTGGAGTCTTGTGAGCAAAAATTCTACATTCTGAGCTGCTAGCATTAAAGGTGTGAGCAAACGATTTGGCTACTGCATAAATTAGTTTGCTCTGGGGCCATTCTTCCTGAGCTAAGACAAGAATCCATGAGCTGGAGGCTAAAAACCTGTGAGCTAACTCACACTAACTCAGCTTAGAGGGAACACTGCTCCTGATTGGGACAAAACACTGTGTATGTTGCTAGCGTAGTAAATGACAAAATGTATGCCTGCATGCAAATCTTTCCTGGTGTGTATGACTCTTTCTTCTTCACTGCATGTCAGGTTGCAGACCTTCAATTCTTGGTGCAAGAATTTATACACCCACCTAGGGTTGCCAGCTCTGGGTTGGGAAATACCTGGAGGTTTTGGGGTTGGAGCCTGAAGAGGGCGGAGTTTGGGGAGGGGAGGGACTTCAGTGGGGTATAATGCCATAAAGTCCACCTTCCAAAGTGGCCTTTTTCTCCAGGGGAACTGTTGTCTGTCTCCTGGAGATCAGTAGTAATTCCAGGAGATCTCCAGCCATCACCGGGAGGTTGGCAACCCTAGGGACACCTAACCTGTACTCTTTCTTTTCCCTATTCTAAGGCACAGGTATGGCTATAAAACGGGTACCAAAAGCACAAGCATTAATCAGAGTTTGTCTGTGACATAACTTCTGTACAACGAAAGACCTGTACACATGACCATCTGCAAACCCTTTGGGGGGAAATGTGCCTATGAAATCAGAAAAGAAAAGTGGAGCCCCCAGAGGCTTTTTCAGATCAAGATAATCTTATTCAACAGCCTCTGACTGAATAGCAGCAATTTCTTTCTAGGCTTGCCATAGATCTTCTATGTAGGAATTAATCACTGTACTAGGAAATGTTCTGATATGTGTATGGGGGGGGTTTATTTACCCCCCTTAGCCCCAAACATACATGTCTTGCAAAGCACAGAGAGATTACGATTGTTAATCAACTTCCTTATGTGGTCAGATGCAGAAACTCTGTACAAGCACATTTTACTCTGCTTGTGCCTTTCACTCATGGACAAGCAGGAGAAGACTTCCCATCTAACTTACCGGGAAATTTCTGGTGGGTCACTGCTCTGGAGGCAGCTTTGCCAGCAGCATTCGGGCTAGTTGGTTTGGACCGTCAGCAGTAACAGCGGTGGCTCCCCAGGTACCTCCTCTGGCAGTTTGCTGCGCGCAGCAGTGGATAAGCCAGTGCTGCTGTTGGTACCACAGAGGTCAATTAGCCTGGTTTTGTTCCTGGTCCATTTTCCCAGTCCACCCCTTAAGAATAGCCTTTTTTTCACATGTGCACAGCAACAGCAGAACAAGGGTTAAAATGCTTTTAGTGCATGTGAATTCATCTTCACTGAACCTTGAATTGAATCCTTACCAAATCTCTGAAGGGACAAAGCAGTTGCAGGAAAGAACACTTTAAGGGGTTTTAAAAATGGTTACTTCCTGTGGCAAGAATACTCAAAACAGCTCACAAGTAAAACACTAAAACATCAAACTATTCAAATGAATGATGCTTAAGATTATGAGCAACAGTTTAAAACCAATTTAAAACCAGATAATTTAAAAGCCATAATAAAGCAGCAGTCTCACACACCAAAGAACAGTTCAAGAAACAGCAGTCTAAGATCTACAGGCCAGCAGGTAAAAATCAGTTATCAAAAGGCCTTCTAGAACAAACAGATTTTAACCTATAAGAGGAAGAAAGCACCTCTGGGGCAGGGAGAAACCTCCTTCCTTCCCCCCCCCAACAATTTTATTATTTTAAAATAAACAGACATATATGAGAGTAATCACTTCAACATTGTACCTATTAAAATACCTCATACATACACTTCTAGTTATCTATCTTTCTACCATATAGCCAATTATAATCCTTGCAACTCTATATTTTAGCAACATTTACTTCTATTTAGACGTTGTCTAAACATTCTACTATAATTTTCTATAAAATACCTTGATACCCTTGACATTTCATAAACATATAAACTCATATACAGGTTTTTTTATCATTTCTAAAAAAAATTATCCATCTGATATAAGCATTACCTAAACATTTTAAAGTTTAATCTTCCATTAAATGCCTTTAATATAAATTGAAATTTTTCGGTGAATTTCCTTACCTAATCTTGGTCAGTTACATACACAAAGAGATCTCCTAGCACAATCTAATTTATACAATTTACTCTTTTACAATTTTTAATATCATCTATTATAAAAATTATCTAAACATATTCAATTAATCTACCCTTCAATATATTTAATATAAATTAGAGCTTTATGGCTATATAAAAACAAATTCAAAAATGTCCACTGTTAATCAATTATACATACATAAATTTACCCTAACATTTTATGGGTATGTGAACATAGACTTAAGGGTTCACTAACCACTCTTAACCAGTTTTCACACAGAAAAAAAATTCCCCAACCCGGTCTTATTTATAAATCTTGATTATTTTCTTCTTTCTCTGGCTTCTTGTCTTCAGTAGGGTTTTGATTCTATGTCTCTTGCTTTTGTAGGTAGAAAGGGTTTCTTTTAAGACTCACCATCTGTATTTAAGTCTTGTAGTAGTTACAAAACTTCTGTTTTGTCTTCACTCTGTGATATTTTTCCCTTTATAGCTTTGAGGATTTCAGCAATTGTCTGCTTTTTACTTTCTCTGTTTGAAGGTGCAGAGTGTGTTCGTTTAGATTTTGAGGAGGATGGGAGAATAGGATTCGGCCCCTGTCTCTTGGACTCTGTACATATGGTTCAGTAGTCTTGTCGACACCGGGGCTGACGAAGGTTTCTCCCATGGTGCCTTTGTAGCTTGCAAAAGGACAGTGGACATGGGTAATGCCAGAGTGGAAGATGTATCAAGCTGGACGATGTCAAAGACCGCATCCGTCACTTGCAGATGTTGCTGAACGACGGAGAGGCCTAGGGAATGGGCCATTCTCTTTACAAGATCTGTGTATGACGTGAAATTGTCAGATGGGGAGATGGGCAAATCATCAGCGACAGCCTGATTAGGAGACTTATGATCAGGGAAGGTGTGAGCCTCAGATGCTTCAGTATCAGAATTGTCTTCCATTGAATCAGAGGACTCCTGGTGTGGCATTTGGACAGGAGTGTCCTGTTGACCAGTTAAAGGTCTTGGTGGAATGACAGGAGTGGAAACAACTGGGGTTTGAATGACCTGAGTGTTGGGAGGACGATTGTGATCCAAGTTATGCTGGGCAGGATCATCTGCAGGAAGACGAGAGAGAGATGCTGAAGGTCTCGACCTGTGGGGTGATCTCGATCTATGAGCAGAGTGGGATGAATATCGATCCCAGTCGGAATAGCTCGCCGGAGTCAGCCATGGCAAGGATGGTGGATAAGCCCCATACAGATACATCATCTGTCGTTGATCCCAAGACAGAGGTGGTGGAGGGGGTAAGAAGACTCACGGAGATCGACTTCTGGACTGTGGACGTCTCGGAGACAAAGCGGCAGCATATCTTTGAGAGGAGCCCGTATATTCTCGGTTGTCGATATTGACAGATTAACTGTGCAGACGTGGAGGGTGACGCTGCGCGTCGCATGAAGCATATTGGTGCCGACGTGGATCGATGTCGGGAGCTTCCGATACCGTTGATGACGGGGAAGGAGGCGGAGAAGGCTCTGCATCCATTTGATGACTTAGGAGCTCTACCGTTTTGATGTCGGAGTAAGGACGCTCCATTTGGTGGACAGGGGAGTCCAAGACGTGAATGGTCGGTATCGGTGGAGGGACTTGGGCCTCCGGTACCAATACAGTAATTGGAGCGGGAGGCACTTTAGGGGCATCACCCAGTGCAGCCACCGCTACTTTCCCCTTCTTTGCCGCCTTAAGGGGTTTGGAAGAGCCCTTCTTTGTGGACTTTTGCCCCTTACTTGGCCTGGATTTCTTTTTCACCGGCGTGGAAGCGGAGGATTGTGCCTTCGATGCCGGAGGCTTCGGTGTTGGTTGGCCGATATCAAAGGCAGGCCTCGATGCCGTTGAGGTTGATGGTTTCTCGGCGTCCATCACTGAGGAAGGATGTGGAGCCGATTCTAGCAGGGCCACTTTAAGGCGCGCAGCTCGGGTTTTTTGGGTCTGGTTTGAAAATGAGCACAGTGGCGACAAGATTCAGGTCGATGAGACTCTCCGAGACAAAGTATGCAAAGGGAATGACGGTCAGGAGCAGCAAGTTTACTACTGCAACCCTTGCACCTATTAAAAAAGCCCCACTTCTCCATAAAAACCAAAATGAAGAAGAAAGAAGGGGGTGGTAGCCCGAAGGCTCGACTGAGGTAAAGCGGCAACCTCCCCCTCAGCAGAAAATAAAAGTTTGTGTTTTTTTAAAAGTTTTTTGAAAGAACAACGAAGAAAAAGAATAAACTGAGGAAAAAATCCAAAGAGCCGTTTGGCAAAAAGCCAAAACACGCGAACCGATCAGACTGACGAAGAAAAAGGTATTTCCAACGTGGCGGTAAGAAAAGAACTGGCGGGATGTCCATGCCCACCCCTCTGGGCATGCGTGGTGGGGTTCCTGCGCATGCCCGAGGTCTGGGCGCGAAAATCCGTTAAAAGAGCTTGCTACAGCACCGATTGGTCCAGTGCGTGCGCACTAGATCCCATGGGTGTGAAGCACAGAGACCACGTCGAAGATCTGTAAGATATGGCATAGGGACTCCATTCAAAACTTCCTCCTCCTCACCCATCTGTTGAGACCTCGCAGGTTCAGTACCACTCTCCAGTCCCCTGACTTCTTTGGGACCATAAATAGGACGGAGTATACTCCTTTGAAATGCTGCTCCTTGGGAACCTCTTCTATTGCGCCCATGTCCCTTAGGTGCAGGATTGCTTTTTGCAACTGTAGTAGTCTGCCCTTTAGCTTTGGGGCTGGCAAGGATCTGAAATTGTGAGGTGTTGAGGAGGTGAGTTCTATCCTGTAGCCTTGAGAAATGATTGCCAATACCCACTGATGTTTTGTGGTAGAGCTCCAGACCTCTGCAAAGTTCTGAAGACATCCTCCTATTTTGGTGGTAGGAAAACTGCGGCTCTAGAGCCACATGCGGCTCTTTGGCCCCTTAAGTGTGGCTCTTCCGCTGTAGGTGCTGATGGCCTATTCCCTCCATTGTTTTCTATGGTGGGAAAAAAGAAACTTTTTTCCCACCATAGAGAACAATGGAGGGGATGGGGCAACCTGTTTGGGGGCCTGTAGAATTGGACCCCCTGGTTCAATGTTCCTGAAACATGGTGAGTATCTTGGGGAGAGGCTCCAGGAGCTACTCTGCAATTCTGGAGCCTTTCCCTCAAACCCTCTCCCCTCCAGCCCCCAGAATACACCCTATGTTTTCGCCATTGACTTCAATGGCCCATAGGATATAATGGGGCCGAACTGCGGGAAGCCCCAGCAGCCCTCAGGCTGGAGCACCTGGAGCAGTCTTGGGAAGCGGATTGGCAAAAAGCAAAAACAAAAGCGCAGGAACTCGAGAGAACTCCAGGAATGGAGCCGGTTCCTCTTCCACAGCCCAAAATGCGACCCACGAACCCTGAGCTTGCTTTTTCTCATTTGCGAGTCTGGCCTCCGCACTCCTTTAACGAGGCAGCCCTGAAGCTTGGGGCGGTGGGAGTTTCTTTGCACGCAGCGTGTGCAGCTGGCTGAGTACCTCTTCTGCTTGCCCACCTCTCGCCTCTGCAACTCATCTTCTGCCAGGCATGGAGGAGCCCAGTTCGCCCAGGCTTCTTGCCTCCTGCTGCCTTTGCCCTCTGGTGCACGGGTGAGTCCCCAAAGTTTGACTCTTCCTCTACAAGTCTCTGGCGGTGGAGGTATTCGCCTCCTTCCCTCCTGCGTGCTATGGCTGCATAATTGTGAGAGATTTCTTAACATAGTGTTTCTGCCAGGGAAGCTGGGGACCCT
>NW_015164693.1:772803-777515 GCF_001447785.1 Gekko japonicus
GATGAAATATATTGTGAACTTAATCAAGCTTGCATTCAAGGACACTGAACCTCTTAATATGAAATGCTGTTGAGAGAATGGGGGAGGGCAAACAGCTCTTTGAGCTTCCAGAGGCCTCTGGAAGGCTGCAGTTGGGAACAGAATGCTAGCTGCTAGCTAAGAACCTTGAATCTGGTCCAGCGAGGCCATACATATTGATGCTCTCTAGTGTGTGCCTAAAATTAAAAACAACAACATACAAACCTGACTTACCCAAACTTTCCAAGGAGATGCAAGGCCATTGTTCACATTAGTGTTTGTCAGTCATTGTCATGATTTAATTTTATGGATACTTTGGACATATAGAGAGGATGAACGAAAGGAGACGAAACAAGTATACAAGACGAGTGTGGATGGGAGAGTTGGAAGGGGTCGACCTCAGCGAACGTACCTCAATCAGACTGAGGACATTTTTAGCAAAGGCCAGTTTAGGAGTACCCTAATTACGTTAATAACAATGTACCTACCTATATAGTTTAAGTTTAAAAAATTTGGCTCTCAAAATAAATTTCAGTCGTTGTACTGTTGATATTTGGCTCTCTTGACTAATGAGTTTGCCCACCACTGTCCTATTTGATAGTCATGCGGACTGGGTTTTTTTTTTTTAAAATATCATTTCTGTAAGCTTCCTGGCTTGGGGCTGGAGCTCCACATAACCTCCCGAGGCGCTATGCAGGAACTGGAGAGGTCAGCCTAGGTCTCTCCAATAGGAGCCACGCAATAAAAGAAATTTGCATAGCCTATCCGAGTGAGCAGAGGCGTGACCTAACCCCTTCCTGGATGACTTCCCCCCCCCCCCACTGAAGGAGAATGCAACCTCACACTCCATGGAGAAGGTTTCCTCCGCAAGAGCCCAACAGCTGAATTCAGATCCCAGGGAGGTTCCTATGGGCAGTTATGGGCCTTTATTTGGACCTGAGCCATTTAAAGTCACACTGAGCCACATTTTGAACTGAGCCCAGAAACAATACAGGGGCAAGTGAAGGTTTTAAACCACTGAATTTGAATATATTTGCTTATTTAAATATTTGTACCCCAATCCCACCCCCCCCAAGAGACTTAAAGTGGATTACAACAGATGGACTATATATAAACAGCCAAATAAACAATATACTATATCTGGTCCTGGACTAATTAGGGTGCCTAATCTGATGACAGAGCTTGCATGTCACAGGCTAACAGCCGAAGGGCCAAGAGAGCGCTTTTGGCTCTTACCTTTTGGTTTGCTTGGCTGGAAACACCCAAGCTTCATAAAGTTCCTGAAACAGCAAGGGAAGAGTAAATCTTCAGCAAGATCTTTCAGCCAGTATACATATGCCTCCTTCTCTTTCCCACTTTCCCTCCTATGTTTACTTTTACCATTTCGCTCTCACTAGGGATACCATTCCCCAGGTGTGGGCGTGGGATCCCCCTTTTGTAGGCTCCTGCCTTCCACTGGCCCAGCAAAGCCGTGCGTGTACAGAGTGCCGAGCAGTACCAGTGAAATATACTAGTGCCCAGCAAAACTCAGTGCCTTTCTTAAATGCTTTCTTTTTTGGAAGATGGGTACACTTTCTTTGGGCACTCTGTACATGCACTGGTTCCGCTGGGCTTGGAAAAATCCGCCCCTTCAGTTTCTACTTCAGAAACAATCTGGTTTGACATCAGTCTTTGTCCCACCCACCCCTTTGGAACCAGTGGAGGATGGGGCAGCTTCTTTGGGTGCCCAATAGAATTGGATCCCCTTGTCCAATCTTTTTGAAATTTTTGGGGATCTTTTGAGTAGAGGTACCAGAAGCTGTGCAGAAATCTTGGTACCTCTACCTCAAAAAACAGCCCTCCCAGACCCCTGGTCACCCCCAGATAGATTCCCCATTGACTATAATGGTCCCATAGGGAATAATGGAGCGGGGGGGGGAAATAAGGATTTGGAATTCAGGGTTTTTCAGGAATCCCAAATTTTTTGGGGTCCAATATATCCGAATTCGAAAAATCCCTTTTTTGTGTGTGTGTACACCGTGCACAGTCAGTACACTTCTGTGATACATTACTGTAATATCTGAAAAGAACTATAGTATGCTTCATCAGCCTGGATGTGAAACCAGAAGAAAAAATCTTTCAGTCTTAATCTTTCAATCTTAAAGTCTCTTGCAGTATCTGGGCCAGAATTTCTGTGGACAGAATTCAATGGATGACATCCAATTAAATAAATATGAAACCCAAGCAGTTGAGCAAATGTTTTCCTGGTATTAAATAGAACACACATAGCTGAGACCCTAGTACTAGGACACTCCTCTTCGAGGGAACTGGAGATGTACATTCCCCAAGGAGATGGCAGCAGGCAGGCAGACCTCAGAGATATGGTTTATTTTCCACATTCCAGCTGCTGCCCGGTCTTGCCTCAGAAGGCTCTACCATTTCAAACAGCTCTGTCACATGCAGAGCTGAATTTTAGTCACAAAAAAGGAGGGGGAAAGGCATGTTGGCTGAGAATCTCACATCTGGAGCTTCTGTTCTGTCTCAAAGTGCTAAAGGGCACCAAACAAAATTAAAAATGAAGGGACACACACTCAAGCCAGACAAAGTGATATTTTGTACATAGATGATGCTGTGAAGAAATGCATTTTGGGGTGGAAGTCTGAACTGAGTAAAACCTTTCTCAGACGTTTTTAAAAGTTTTTGTCTCCGGGCAGAGAACAGCAGGAAGGGGGAAGTCAGTTCAGTGGCTTTCCAGTCTCTCCTTAACTACCTTTTAATAAGGGCTAATAGGTCTAGCTAGAGACAGCAGGTTGGTCCTGTATTCCCCCCCCCCCCGGTCCAAACAGGGAACAGAGATTTGGAGGAATTAATAGTAGAAAGACTTTAGGGGAAAATTCCTGGAGACTTCAGGAAAAGCTTCTTTGACCTGTCCTGACCGGGTCAGTGGGAGGGGAAAAACAGATGATAAAACTCCTGGGAGCAAAGAGGAAGCTCTCTTTTGTGCGGATTCCATCGAGACAGACAGAACTCTTACTAAGGTCTGGAAGAGGCCATTGCCATGTGCTGGCCTGCACACTTTTAAAAAAGAAAATGTATTAATAAATCAACAGCAAAATACAAACTTTGGAGATATCAGATAAAGCAGAAGAATTCCAAAGACAAAGACAATCTATGTTGTATAACATAGCTACAATACTAATAATTCAATTTATTACGGGTCTATATGACCGAAGCCTTGACCAAAAGAGAATGCAAAAGGGGTAATATAATAATACAAAAGGGGATGCAAAAGGGGTAATATAATACAAAAGAGAATGCAAAAGGGGTAATATAATAATAAGAAGAACTGTTTAAAGCAGATAAGCTTATATCGAACAAGATTAACAGCTAGAAGTAATGAAGAAGAGGTTTTTAGAAAAGAGAAGCTCACTCAAACATTCAGGCTCTCGAGATTTGGTTAGTCCAGGAGATGCTTAAAGAAAAAGCCATGTGGTATAGCTAGGGTTGGGGGGGAAGAAATTCCTTGTCCGCCATACATTGAAACCGTGGAACCCAAGTAAGTACAAAGTTGGAGTAAATCTTACTGGTGCCAGATTGTTTTTGAGTCCAGGCATTGGTTATCTTGCTCATAATAAATTGGTCCCACACTTTATCTCTCCAGGCTGTCAGTGTTGGAGGAGATGGAGATTTCCAAACAGCAGCTAAAGTTAATCTGGCTGCGGCAAGAAGAATTAAGTTGAATTATGTGAGTCTATCCTCCCCAGTAGAGAGATCCTGCAAGTTTAGTAATAATGTCTCCAGTTTAAATTGGATCATTTGTGAAGTGATCCTGTTGATTTCCAGCAGCCCTACTCACCAAAAGTTTTGAACCAGAGGATAATCCCACCTGCAGTGGAGATAGCTTCCAACAAGACTGCAGTGTTTCCAACTTAAAGGACTGTGTTCGGGGTTCATTCGATGGGGTGTAGTACCAGCGAGTAGTGAGTTTGAAGAATCGGAAGCGTATATTGAATATCCACGATAAGTTTACAGAGGAGTTCTAATTGCCAATTTTTCTGGTAATTTGAGACAAATGCACTGTCATGGTCTATTAGAATTTTATAGATTTTAGACAGTAAGCCCTTTGAAGAGTCCAGATGGAGTTCCAGCAGCTTTTCAAAGTTGGTTTTTAGTCTTGTGAAGGTGTCTGTAGAGGCTAAAAATTCGGACAGGCTTTTTAATTGATAGTAACACAGCCAGAAAATGCCCTTGCCTATTTGGTTTTCAAAATAAGCCTTGTTATAAATCTTACCCCGAGTTACAAGCTGTCGAGAGCACACAAACCCAGCTGATGTCCAATCTTTGAATGCATCAGTGTTCATGCCCGGTGGGGACCATAACTGATTTGTCGAGAGTGGAGAAATCATTGGGGCGAGGTGATTTTTCCTAATGTCCCAGATTTTCAATGCAGAGGCTAAGAATTTATTGTTGAGGATTTGTCTAGGCCGTCTTGAAGTGGGAATCCAGAAAACTTCCTGAAAACTGAATAGGATAGTTCTATGAACATCCAGTGTACTAATGATCCTCATTGCATAATTTAGATGGAATTGGATATATGAGCAGCGTGGTAATATGTATGTAATAGAGGAAGATCTAGACCTCCCAGCAAAGCAGGTCTGGACAGAATGAGACGTTCAATTCTGGATTTGTTGAAAGTCCATAGAAAGTTTGAAAGA
>NW_015164693.1:777636-800243 GCF_001447785.1 Gekko japonicus
GTCGGAGAGCATTCCAATCTCGTAGGCATCCTTGAATGTTCTTGTGTAGATGGTGGAAATTGCAAGATAGCAAATTCTTGAGATCAAGAAGGATCTGTACTCCAAGATGCCGCCACGTGGTCCTGACTCATTTAAAAGGCGAAAGTTGCATTAGTGTGGCTCTTAGTTCAGTGGAGAGAGAAATGAGGCAAATTTCAGACTTTGATGGGTTGAGTCTCAGCCCTGAGACCTCGGCAAATCTTGTGAGTATGGTTTGAATGGCTGGCAAAGAGCATTGAGGATCCAAGATGTAGAGTGTGATGTCATCAGCATTCAAAGTCATTTCATGTTCGATGCCGCTGATGGAAATTCCAGAGAAGTTCTCATTGTGGCATAATTCATTTGCTAAGGGTTCGATAGCCAACACTAAGAGTAAAGGGGAAAGGGGAGACCCTTGTCTGGTGCCTCTCATCAGGTAGAGGAATTTGGAATGACCATTTACTCACACTCTAGATTTAGAGTACAGTGAATTGAGGATGTTGAGAAAGTGTAATCTAAAACCCATTTTCTCCAGGAGTGTCAACATATACGGTATCTTGAGAGAGTCAAAGGCTTTTTCAAAGTCCAGGGCTAATATCATAGATTCTGTAGGTGATCTTTTTCTGTGAGCTATAATATTAAGAGTACGTCTAATATTGTTTGTAATCTGTCTGGGATGAATCCACTCTGGTCTGGATTCACATATTCTGGAATTATCTTTTAAAGTAAATTGGCTAGTAAGGTAGTGAAAATTTTGGGTCATTATTTATAAGGGCTATCGGGCGGTACAAGGCAGGATCCGTTGGGTCTTTCCTATCTTTAAGTATCACCACAATAGAGGATTCCAGCCAGGAGGAAGGGATGATCCCTGTTTGTTAGTCTTCACTGCAACATTAAGGAGGGGAGCTGCTAATGATGGCTTTGTAGAAATCTGAGGGTATGCCACCAATTCCTGGAGCCTTGTTTATTTTCAGCTGTTTAATGGTATCATGTAATTCCATCAGAGTGATGGGGTTGTCTATGAAATCAGAGTGAGCAGTAGAAAGACGTTTCACCAGAGAGACTACATCTAAATAAGAGTGGATGTTTTTCTGGATTGTCAGAGAGATAGTCGTTCAAAGAATTCTGCAAAACTGCAGGCAATAGCCTTAGGAGAGGTGTAAGTAATGCCAGAGGAATGCTTAATGGAGCCCACTAAAGATGCCCTCTTTTGGTCTTTGACCCGCCATGATAGAAGATGGATATTTTGGGGAGATTTCTGCAAAAAATGCTGTTTTAGAAACAACAAATTCTTCTGAATCTGCATGGATTCCAGGGACTCAATAATCTTTCATTCAGCCAATAGTTTAGCATATATATCTTTGCTCCTGAGCATTTATGTTCCATTTCCAGAATAGCTATCAGTCTGTCTTGATTTTTTCTTTTACTTTTCTCAGGTGTGACGTCAGAGAAGTAACGGAGCCCCTCCAAATCACCTTCATTGCATCCCAAAGGACAGAAGGGGATACATCCGGATTTGAGTTCTTTGTGAAAAAAATAATAATGTCCAGTTCCAATTTTCCCTTGACTGAGTCCCTTAATAAAATACTTTTATCCGTAGACTGTTGTCGGTCAGTGAGTGTGTCCGGGTCTGTTTTGAGCTGACATTCAAGCCAGGCATGGTCGGTAAGATGTCTAGGACTGCTGTCTGCTGATTCAAGTAATGGAAAGAGTGAGTGAGATACCAGAAGGTAATCTATTCTTGTAAAGGTGTTATGCTGGGAAGAAAAACAACAGTCCCGATTCGTAGGGTGTCACTTAGTTGAAATTTAGCAAATAGTTTAGACAATTCAGTTCCAATGTCCTTTGGATAAGCTCATTTGTGTTTCACGAACAATCTGCCTAGCCTGCAATTTGTAATGAAGTTCAGATGGGTGGGTATGTTGTACATGTTGCAAAACTCTTTTCATCTTGACCCAGTTATTAGGACCCCCTAATGTGGACTGAGGTAATCCACAGAGGGTTCGTTTTACTTGAATAAAGAGGGGTGAGGTTCCCTCTACTGTGGTGCAATTAGTATGTAATAAAAAGGCTGTGAGGCTCCTGAAGGGCAGAGAAATTGTCAGCCCAGGAGATAAACACAGCAACTAGGGGGGGGGGAAGTATTAGAGTGCAATATATCAGAGAATCACAAGAGAATTAATCGGTAGCGAAAAATGTACAAGTAAAAGATTTGTAAGGAAGCAACAGAAGAATAATAACAATCAGTACAACAATAAATTGATCAAATTGATTTAGCAGGGTGTGATAAAAAGATGTAGCTAATATTAAGATCAAATTCAATTAAATACTGATGAACGTCTAGGGAGATTAAGAGAACAATTAACAAACTAGCAAATTATTATAGAATTGAACAAGTGGAGATTCGCAAGAAACTTGTGGGATGGTTATCCCATTCCTCACACCTTCGCTTTTTTACTTTTTTGATTTTTCTGCAGACCCAGGAAGCCCCCTATGTAGGAAAAGTTGTTGGGGGAGAGTAAGCCCTCTGTTGGCGGAAATAAGTATCCACTCAGGAAAAAAATAGCATATAGATGTTCAGAGTAATTAACAATGAACAGCAAACAACCAAAGAACCCCTAGTAATCAGTTGATACAATCTAGCCCTCCCCCGTGAATCACCCCACCAAAAACAATCACTTCTATAAATACAAACTACAGAAAAATAAGAGTCAAGTGCAATTATTTATTTGTTTGTTTGTTTGTTTGTCTGTTTAATTTGTAACCTACCCTCCCTGCCAGGGCAGGCTCAGGGCAGCTTACAGAGTGTACACACACACATTAAAACAGCGAGATATATGAAAACACAAGATTGAGTAAAACCACAACATATAAAATCGTAGGTGCTAGTAAACATAGATATTAATAACGATGGCAGCATTCTCTCGGCAAACTAGCAAAAAGGTGCTAGGAGCAGTGCCAGTGAGGTAAACTTGAAAAAAGAAATGTGAGAGTAATGAATTAGTAACAGGCTAGAAAACGTATGGACCAGCCTTGGAGAATAGTCACTCACCATTTGCCCCAGGCAATTGTCCAGAGGCGGTCTCTTGAAACTGGGAGCAAAACGATCAGCTAGCCAAGCAGGCGGCAATGGCAAACTGTCAATCTCTGAAGCTTCAGAGGGGCCAGCTGTGGGTTCTGCCGAAGCCGTCAGCTCTCCCTCGCCATCGCCCATGACATAACTGTGCCCTGTCTTCCCAGACAGGCCACAGTTCTGTATTTGTTCACTAACTCACAGCTGCCTTCAGCTCATTTTAACCATTTCACTTCCCTCAAATTGGACTTGCCCAAGAACTTATGTCACATTCATCCTTTTTCCATTTTAGTCTGCTGAAGAAGGATCCTGGACCCTCGATGTAGAGACCTCGACCTCCAGCTCCACCTCCCCTGAGAGTGGATGGGGAATTGCACCAGGTGGAGGAAGACATCGTGGACTCTAAAACCAAGAGGGGCCACTTACACTATTTGATCAAATGGCGTGACTTTGATCCTAGACATAATGAATGGGCTCTGGAAAACCATGTGTGGGCCAAGCAATTAGTTCACGCTTCTTATAAGAAATATCCTCACAAACCTGGAGGCTGAGGGGAGGCGGGGGGGGGGGGAATGTCAAGCTCAGGCCTTACTTGCCATAGAATGCTGTCCAGGCAAATTCCTGGTCTGTTGTGTTAGGGGCTAACTGCTTTCTTCTTAAACATGCTTCTTTCACTGTTTTATCTTCCATGCTATTTATCTTCTCTGCCAGGAGGGGGTGGGGAGTGAATGCTGGGCTGAATGTGTGCTTGAGCTTGCGTAGTACGTATGGGACCCTGGGAAGTGCGTGATCTCAGCTTCTCGCCTGACCTTGGGATGTAACTGTTAGTTTGCAGGTGTTGTGCTGGCCTAGAGGGTAGGTCTAGAGCTTTGGCGGGCTGACTGCGAAGTTTGCATAGAGGGGCTGTCCTGCTTTTTGTATAGAGTCGGACCTGGCATCCGGTGGCCAGTTCTGACACAGAATCGGTCTATGGTCCTGTTCACACTGGCCAGAGAACGTGGGGGGGAGGTGTGGCTTTTTGCTGTGCCGCACTTGTGACTCGGCCGAACACGATCAGACACGACGGCAGGGAATCAAGGGCCAGCAGCCTCAGCTAGGCAGAGAGGGTGGGGGTGGAGAAGCCGACTTACCCTCCTGCTTCTTCCTCATTCTGGAACAGAATGAGGCTTGAAGCAGAGGGCGGCCTGAGGAAGGGGGTGGGGCTTCACCATGTGACCTCCCCCCCCGGTGCGTCTCTCCTGGAGAGACGCACCTTGGCGCTCCGGCAGGATCAGAGGCCTGTGTCCATCCATCACAAGATCTTGGGCAGTACATGTTTCCTGAGCCAGGATTATATCATATTTCTGATGGAATAAGGAATACTCCTGATCTTCATCATGGTCTCTGTGCAGTCCCACACATGGGTTGGGCACCTGCACATGACCTCAACCAGAGAAACGTCTAGAGCTTTGCCTCAGAAAGCTTTTGGCGGGTTCGCTTCCCGCCCTGGGGAGCAGGCACGTACTGTGCATGCCTGGAGCGGGGGGGAGAGCCGCCTCCCACTCAGTTTTTCTTCGACCACCTGTGTGTTCACACCTCGTTCCTGTCGTTCGGTACTTGCCTCAGCTAAGTATACATTTCTGTTCTCTCTATTTCGTTGCCTTCCATCTTCATTTCTGTTCCTCTCGTTATTATTTTAAAAAAGAAAAGAAAAATATAATTTTTCTCCTCTCCTCCCCCCTTTATTTTATAGTGGGTGGGGGGGAGAACGTATGGGCAAAACAAAGTCTTTTAAACTGTGCCGTTATTGCCCAGCTAAACTTCCCTCAAATGACAGTCACAATTTGTGCCTTTTTTGTCTCGGGGAATCCCATAGAGTCAATAGCTGTGTCCATTGTGCTAGTTTTACTAGACAAGCTCAACGTAATAGGGAGACTTGCCTTAGGGCTGTGCTTTTAGAGGCAGCCCTGTGCCCTGCCATGGCTTCGACTGTCTCTCAAAAATCAGACGGGCTCGTCGAAGGCACCAAATTTGAAATCTAAATGGCCTGTGGGTAAGGCTTCCTCAAAATCGAAAGTCAAACCCTCGACATTGGCTTCGACTTTGGCTGCCGACCCAGTCGTCATTACTGGCTTAACGACATCGACCCCTGCTGTGGCTGTTGTACCTAACAAATCCACCTTACGGCCTCCGACACCGCCGCCTATGCTCTCTTCAGCCTCTGGCCTTATTCCGCTGGGTCAATCTACGAGATCCCCTCTTGACTTGTCTTGTCACCGGGACTCTCGATCTCAAGTTGCCACACTCCCGTACCCCGATCCACCATTTGGAGGACAGGGAGCATTCTATTGGCTGCCGATCTCGATATGATCGAAAGCGTCTTATTCATCGCCAGTTGCCTTCTCCCTCAGGATTGCCTTCTGATGACCAATATTGGTCTCCTGATGAACGGGATTGGCCGGATTACTATCCATATTATTATCCGAGGTCTCCTACTCCTCGCCGACACCAATATGATTGGCTTTGTCACTCTGAACGTCATGAGCATCCACGCACTTTGGATCACACCAGACAATCTCGGTCCATGACTTCGGCCCGCTCTGTGGCCCCTGACCAGCCTCCTGAGTTCTTGAGACCTAGGGATGCCCCTAAGTGTTCTCCCTCAGAACCTCGGTTTCATCCCCCTATTGATGACTCAATACCGGCTGATCTCACTCAACAGCAGAGATCCTCCTCTCCCATGTCGATTTCCGACAACTCAGATTCGGCAGACCTCAAACTCGATGTTCTGCACATCGACGATGAGCTTCGGCCCTCAGGGTCTATTTTATCTACTGAAGGCTCGAAAGCATATCTGGAACTTGTAACCAGGTTGGCCTCCGCGTTTCAGGTCCAGGGTTTCACTGAATCCCTAGCTGTGACCGATGTTGTTTACAAGCTTGTTCAGGCCAACCTCCTTCTACGGTCCTGCCTCTATTGCCGGTCCACCTTTCTGCCCCCAAGGAGACATGGGTTCATCTTGCTTCCATTCCCCTGGTCGCCAGACGATACGAAGCTCTCTATAAGGTCCAAGAGAGCTCAGGGAAGTTTCTCTTCAGGCAGCCTCCACCAAATTCCATGGTCATACAATCTTCCTCGAAATTGAAGCAATCTGCCTGCCACTCTGCGCCTCCCGATCGCGAGGGCCGCAAAATCGATGTTATCGCAAATAAGCTGTATTCCTTTGCCTCTATGAATCTTCGTATTGACACCTACCTGTCATATCTGTCGGCCTATGCGTTTAATATGGCTAATGCAGCCGTCCTGTCTTACAGTTTGTTCCGGAGGAACACCGTCCAACGTTGTCAGGAGCTTTATCAGAAATTTGCACAATCTCGAAACAGCAAATTAATTCGGTCTGTCATGCTGTCACTTGCTCCTTGAAAGTTCTTGTCTCCTCCGTTGGTCTCCGTCGTCATGCTTGGCTAAGAGGTACCTCTTTACAGCCCGACGTTAAATTCCGGATTGAGGATCTCCCCTAACCGATATCTGGGTTCTTACCATCTTACGGGTCGGGTATGCCATAGAGTTCATTTCACCTCCCGACCTACCTCATTATGTTGTCACCCCCCCGATCCTCTCCTCGATTCCGAAATTTCTGTACTTCTAGTCAAAGGCACCATCGAAGCGCAATGAACCCTAGGCTTTTATTAAAAATATCTCCTCGTACTGAAGAGGGACGGCGGCTTTAGGGCCATTATGGATCTTCGGGATCTCAATCGATACATTTGATGCTACAAGTTCCGAATGGTCACCTTACAATCTATCCTCCCACTAATTCCCTGGGTGGCATGGCTCGCCTCTGTAGATCTCCTGGACGCCTATTTTCATGTCACTATCCATCTACAGCATCGAAAGTTCCTGCGTTTCGCTGTCAGCAATGCACACTATCAATATCGGGTCCTTCTGTTTAGACTCTGCACTGCCCGGAGGGTTTTTACCAAGCTGATGGCTGTGGTGGCTGCAGACCTCCATCGTCGGGGGATTGCTCTGTATCCCTATATCAGTGATTGGCTTCTTGTTGCCTCTACCCAACACCAGCTCCTCCAAGATGTCCAAACAACCCTGTCTCTCCTTCATGCCCTCGGGCTTTGTGTCAACCTAACCATGTCGTCCCTCTGACCTGTCCAGGCCCTTCAATTTCTGGGTGCCCGTCTCGATACCAACCTCAAGACCACGTTTCTCCCGAACTCGAGGGCCTCTGACACACTTACTTTGGTCTCCCAGTTCCAGACTTCTCCCCGTCAGTTTTATTTCTTCCCTCCATTTCCCTTGATCTCCCAGGTCGTTCAAAAGATTATGGCCGATGTGACGTCCTGCATCCTAGTCACCCCATGGTGGCCGCGCCAAGTCTGGTTTCCTCACCTCCTTCAGCTCTCCAACCAGACATTCCGTCCTTTCCCTGTCATCCCAGATCTCCTCTCTCAGACTCGAGGAAAGGTCCTCCACCCTGATCTCAGTTTCTTCCGATTAACAGCCTGGAAGATCCTGCATTAGACTTCCCACCTGAAGTGTCTGAAGTCCTTCTGAATGCCAGGAAGCCATCTACCCGTGCCACTTACGCTCTGAAGTGGAAGAGGTTCCAGTCATATGCCTCTGATCAATCCTTTGATCCTCTCCAGTCGTCTCTCCGTCAGATTTTTTCCTATCTCGTTAAAAAATAGTGGCCTGGCATACTCATCTTTAAAGGTCCATTTAGCGGCCATCTCGGCCTACCATCCCTTGATACAGGGATCCATGGTTTTTCCCCACCGCCTTACCAAGTCATTCCTCAAAGGTCTCCTCCACCTCTGTCCCCCTAGGAAGCCTTTGGTGCCTTCGTGGAGTCTCTCTCTCGTTCTCACTCAACTGATGTCTCAGCCGTTCGAGCCCATGGCCACGGCCGAGTTCAGGTTACTCTCCTGGAAAACTGCCTTCCTTATAGTGATTACTACTGTGCGCAGAGTAGGGGAACTAGCTGCCTTTCGGGTTGATCCCCCCTATACAATTTTCCATAAGGAGAAGGTTGTCTTAGACCAGATCCTTCTTTCCTGCCTAAAGTCATTTCTGCCTTTCATCTGTCCCAGTCATCTGTCTTACCTTCATTCTTTCCAAATCTGACTGATGCACCTCAGAGAGCCCTCCACTGCCTCGATGTGCGCAGAGCGCTCTCCTCGGCTGTTCCTCGCCTATGGGTCCCCTCGTGAACCCTATCTCCTCTCAACGCTTGTCTAAGTGGGTGACTTCCACCATAGCCCTTTGCTATGAGCTTGCACATCAACCCGTTCCTACCTCTGTCACTGCCCATTCTACATGGGCGGTATCGACATCCACCGCTTTCCTGGCTGGTGTCCCGTTGGAGGACGTCTGTGTGGCTGCTACGTGGTCCTTGGCATCAACCTTCATGACCCACTACGCACTTGATGTCTGAGCTCGATGGGATGCTGCATTCGGCCAGTCGGTGCTGCGATCTCTCTTCTTTCCCTGCTACGTCTCCAGGTAGGACCCGTGGGTGTTTCTTCCCGCTGATGTTGCTGTGTCTTAACCAGTATTCTTTGTTTCTCTTGCAGCTGCCAGCTCCCTCCTCCAACTGGTTCAGCTCCTGTAATCACCCATGTGTGGGACTGCACAGAGACCACGACGAAGATAAACAGGTTGCTTACCTGTAACTGATGATCTTCGAGTGGTCATCTGTGCAGTACCACAATCCCACCCAGTCTTCCCCACTGCTGGAATCTCCTATTCACCTTTCTTTGGCTTGAAGGGACTTACCGGTAGCGGTCGAAGGAACTGAGTGGGAGGCGGCTCTCTCCCCCAATCCAGGCATGCACAGTATGTGCCTGCTCCCCAGGGTAGGAAGAGAGCCTGCCAAAAGCTTTCTGAGGCAAAGCTCTAGAAGCTTCTCCGGTTGAGGTCATGTGCAGGCGCCCAACCCGTGTGTGGTACTGCACAGATGACCACTCAAAGATCATCAGTTAACAGGTAAGCAACCTGTTTATTTATGCACTGGTTCTACCCAGCCACGTTCCATGTGACAATCTCCAAGCATTTCTGTGTTGCAGACTTACACTGGTCAGCTGGCCATCATTTTGATTTATTTCCCTTCTTTGTTTGGTTTAGAGTATTATTGTTGACCTCTGTTAAAATCTGGGGGAGCAGCAAGATTAGATTTGATGTTTCTCTTTTTTATGATGACTGTTGGTTCCAAAGGTGGTTGATTATCTAATGAATTTTCTGGAATTTCCATCAAGACATCCAAAGGAGCAGAACTCAAACTTACTAATTGGTGCTTGATGGGTGATGGGTGCTTTAGGCCCTTTAGAGTAGATACCAGATGATCTAATCTTTTTATCAATGAGTCTTGTTCCTGTTCAGGCAGATTTTCAAAGGATGATAAAAGGTTTGTTTCAATCTCTTCTTCAAGCCAGCCTGAGTCTGCTGCCACCTTGTCATGTAAAGTGACATTTGGTGATAGTTGGTAATTTGCTGCAGTAGAAGCTCTCATTGGTTTAGTCAGATTTAAAGTTGCTGCTTGGTCCATTATTAGCAGAGAGGTCTTGTCTACTATCTTTAGTTGCGTTGCAATGGCTGTTTTTGATGTTTGAATTCTGTTCTTTGGGATTGGTACGCCTAATTTCTGAACTACAATGTTTCTGAAATGTCTTTGAAATATAATTCCACACTTGTGAAAGTCTGCAGCATGTGAGAACATAATTGAAGGTATTCTATTTGAGTGAAACTGTAGTAAAAAGCATTCTCAATATAGAGGTCCGGGAAGTCTTTCTAATTTGGTGATATCAATTGTTGATGGTGCAAAGTTTAGGAGGACAGCTAAATGGTTTGTTGCCTTCCACTTAGTGGACCAGTCAATATGATTTCTGTGAAAAATGAAGATGTTCACTACAATACCTTTTGGATTGAAAACTAGTTTTGGGGAGATTTTCTTCTTGGCCCCAAGGTCATTTGATGAGGCTAGACGTTTCATATTTGAAAACTCATTCCTGTCAGCAACAATGTCAGTGATAAGATCATGTCCCTTGAGGGTCCCTATGGGACAAACATTAGCTGGCTGTTGAATTATTGCAGGGGCATCAAATCTCTTTTGTATTAAGTCTATAATTGTTTCAAGTTGGGTAAAGATTTTTTCAACTGTTTGCACAGTCAAAATAGTCTGATGTCCTAACACATCCCACTCCGTATTACATGCAGTTTTGAACCTGAACTCCAGCTGGGGCAAAGCATTTGCTTCTTGGCTTTTTGCCTGTGCAGTATTTAAGGCAGATTGAAGTAATGGGCAGTCCTCCCCTTCGTCATCCCCATCAGCATCTGTCTTGAGACAGGCATATCTATTCTGTAGTTTTACAGGGTTGAAGAAATCCTCCAGTCTCAACTGCTTGTTTAGTGGAGGATACCCTTCTTCCTCAAAGGGGCACACCCTTTTTTTACCCATAGCTAGGGTTACAGCAGTCAGCAGGTTGGGAAGGAAGGATGAAGGGAGTAGAAGTCTCTATCTCCTTTTCTTCTCTCTTCCTATCATGCCCCACTGTTTCGCTTTATATCTATTTCTTTTGTCAAGACTAAGTTAATTAAGTAATTTCTGTTTCACCCTCCCTTATTCTTATCTTGCACTGTAGCACTCTAGGTAGCAAGGTCGCTGCCTTAATTAGCCAGCTGCTGCTGCATCAGAGGTTAATAGAGCAAAGAACGCTGAGTGGGATAGAAAAATAGCAAGAAGTTTTCCAAGCTCTATAACAAGCACTGGAACAAGTCCAAAATAACAGTTTTTTCCACCAAGAGCACTATCTTGATAAGCCTACTTGCTGCATCAAACATAGAAGGGCAGGAGACACTGAGCAAATTTGCAGTACAGTCGTCAGAACTCCAGGCTGGTAATTAACCACTCCATCTTAAGCTTGTGCTCATTATAGCTCAGTGATTGCTTTACAATATTACAATTATCAAGCCTTATTCAAGTTGTTTGATAGTAAACCTTTTGGAGGTCCACGGAGCTCCTGGAGTTCGTCTGCCTCGACCAATGCCCCAGGGCAGTTCAGAGAATATGGAAAATGCAATCCCATCTCTAAAGGTGTCCAGACATCTCAAGACCTACCTACCTCTCATGACGGACTGAATTGATCTGCTGTTTCGAGATCGTACAAATTTCCTACAAAGCCCCTGACAACATGGGATGGTGTTCCTCCAGAACAAGCTCCAAGACAGGACATACTGCATTAACCACATTAAAAGCATAGGTATGACAGGTAGGTCTCAATACGAAGGTTCATAGAGGCAAAGGAATACATCTTCTTCGTGATAGCATCGACCTTGCAACCCTCTCGATCGGGAGGCGCCAAGTGGTGGGCAGATTGCTTTGATTTCGAGGAAGAATGTACCACCATTGAATTCAGTGGAGGCTGACTGAAGAGAAACTTCCCCGAGTTCTCTTGGACTTTATAGAGAGCTTCGTATCGAAGCCGGATGGACCCATGACTCTTTAAGGGCAGAAAGGTGGACCGGCAGCAGAGGCAGGACCACAGAAGGCGGGAGATCAGCCTGAACCAGCTTGCGAACAACATCGGTCACAGCAGGGGACTCAGTGGAACCCTGGACTTGAAGCACAGAGGCCATCCTGGTCACCAGTTCCTAATAAGCTTTCCGGCCCTCAGTGGGGGAAATAGAAGCCGAGCGCAGAGGCTCATCGTCGATGTGCGGAACATCGAGTTCTAGGTCTCTCGAGTCTGAGTTGTTGGAGATTGACATGGGAGAGGGCTATCTCAGCGGTTGAGTGAGATCAGCCAGATATCTGGTCATCAGCAAGGGGATGAAGCCGAGGTTCTGAGGGAGAACACTTCGGGGCATCCCCAGGTCTCGAGAGCTCAGGAGGCTGGTCAGGAGCCACAGAGCGGGTCGAAGTCACGGATCGAGAACGTCTGGCGTGATCCGGAATGTGTCGATGCTCAGTACGTTCAGAGTGACGTAGTCGATCATAGTGGTACCACTGAGGAGTAGGAGACCTCAAATAGTAGTAAGGATAATATGCAGGCCGATGTCATGCCTGCCCCTGCTGATGTCATGCCTGCCTTTGCTGATGCCCCTGAACAGGCTCCTGAGGACCCTGAACAGGCTCCTGAGGACAGTACTGCAGCAGAAAGGCAAAGATTGGATCCTGTAGCTGAAAGCTATCTAAGTGGTGAGGAGGATAGAGCCTCCCAGGGAACACCTGCAAGGGATCAGTCTCTGCTGCAGCCCAGTAATTCATCATCAGACTCGCCTCCACCTGTAACCAGGCTCAGGAATGTAAGAAGACAACAGCTGAGAGAGCGAAGGCAGAATGCACGCATGCGTGCCAGAAGATCTCTTAGCCCTGATTACTGACAGGATCCTGTCCTCACTCCTGGCTAGCTAATGAGTTGATTAGCTAGCACTGTATATATGCAAGTCTGTTGCCAGCAGTCATTTGTGCTGGCAATGTCGTTTGGTTCAGGACCTGAATCCTTGCATCTCTGCTCCAGACCTTGTGGAATTCTTCTCGGCTTGATCCTCGGCTTTTGACCTTTGGCTTTGTTGACCCTGCGTTCATCTCTGACTCCTCTGGTATTGTTGTGATTTATGGACTTGAAACTTTGGTATGTCTGACCCTGCTTTTGGACTGTGATTTAAACCTGCTTGAACCTTGCTACCTGGTTTGCCCGGCTTGACCTCGGACTGTTCCTGGACTTTTGCTTGCTTGTGTCACGCCCCCTGGTCCTGCCGTGACAGATTGCCAGCACCCACAACGCTCACACATCCCCACCATGGAAGACGGAGCAACCGGAGGTGTGGACCCCATGGAGGAAATGCTAGCACAGGTACAGCACTTAACTCAAGCTGTGATTGCTTTGCAACAACAGGCTGCTACAAATGCTGTTGCTGTAGCAAATGCTGGTACACCTCCCCCACGTTGCCCAATAAATCCTCCTGATCGTTTCGGTGGGAATGTTGATGAGTTCCAGGCATTCCTTGCCCAATGTAATCTGTATATTGAGCTCAGGGCTCGGGACTTTGTTTCTGAGAAGGCTAAAGTTTGTTTCATTTTAAGCCTCCTTAAAGGGCAAGCTGCCAAATGGGCCACGCCCTTGCTGGTGGGGAATTCTCCCTTACTATCTGACTTCCAGGCTTTCAAGGCTCATTTTGCCGCTGCTTATGCCAATCCTGTGAAAGCTGAAACAGCTAACCGCAAAATAAGGGCTCTTACTCAGCATAAAACCTCTGTCGCTCAGTACACCAATGAGTTCCAGCTGCTGGCTCAAGACCTGACATGGAATGAGGCAGCGTTTATTGACCAGTATACTGAAGGGCTGTCTGACGAAATTCTAGATGAACTTGCACGCAGTGAACGCCCTGACACTTTACAAGCCCTCATCCATCTCTGTCTCCGCATTGATGGGAGGTTACAGAGCCGCCGCCAAAACAGAAAAAAGGCTCTCGCCTTCCCCAGCAGAACCCTTCAGACCTTCCACCGGCCTTCCTCCCCCGGCTCCTCTCCACCTCCTGCAGGCACAGAGCCCATGCAACTTGGCACCGCTCGGCCCCGCCTTACTTCTGAGGAGAAGCTGAGACGGCGCACTCAACAGCTGTGTCTGTATTGTGGAGAAGCCGGGCATTTTGCCTCCAGCTGCCCTGCCAAGCAGAAGCGCTCACCACAACCGGCTCCACCGGTAAAAGAGCAGCCCCAAGCCTGACCGGACCCCCCGGTTTGGGGCCTATTCTGGGGTCCTCCAGTACTCCATACTCACCACAGACTCCCTTCCTGGTGCCAGTGCGGTTGCAACTCCCAGACAACCGCTGGCTCTTCATCCACGCCATGTTGGACTCAGGGGCCGCCTGTTGTTTCATGGACATTCTTTTTGCCAAAGAACACGGCGTTCCCCTTCAAGAGAAGGCAACCCCAGCGCTTGTAGAAGCCATTGATGGACGCCTGCTCCGCTCCGGACCCGTCGTCCAAGAAACCCAGCCACTCACCTTGTGGATACAGCAGCACCAGGAACAAATAACTTTCGACTTGGTGAGGATGCCGAGGTTTCCAGTCATCCTGGGTCTCTCCTGGCTGCGCCACAACAACCCTCAGGTAGACTGGGTACATCAGGAGCTCCAGTTCGGCACCAGTCCTGCACCCACGCCTTCCGTGGAAACGATGGTAGACACCCCGTCTTCAGCACCATCGCCAGAACCATCACCAGCTGCTTTGCTGCTGGGCGCTGCGGCTCCCGCTTTACCTGCCACCTATCAGGACTATGCAGACGTCTTTGACGAAAAGGAGGCAGACCAGCTACCCCCGCATCGGCCCTACGACTGTGCCATCAACCTCATCCCCGACGCTCCGTTACCCTCAGGCCGCCTTTACCCAATGGCAGAACCGGAGCTGGCTGCGCTGAGGGACTATTTGGACAAAAATCTGGCCAGAGGGTTTATTCGGCCCTCTACGTCTCCTCTGTCTTCCCCAGTCCTCTTTGTGAAAAAGAAGACAGGAGACCTCAGGCTCTGCAATGACTACAGGGCCCTGAACAAAATCACCATACGGGATAGGTACCCCCTCCCGTTGATCCCTGAGCTCATGGACCGTTTGCGGGGAGCTCAAATCTACACAAAGCTAGACCTGCGTGGCGCCTACAACCTGGTGAGAATCAAGGCAGGAGATGAATGGAAGACCGCCTTTGGTACCCGCTATGGCCAATATGAGCACTTGGTCATGCCCTTTGGCTTGACCAACGCCCCTGCAGTGTTCCAACGCTTTATGAATGACATCTTCCGTGACCTCCTCGACCGCTTCGTGGTAATTTATTTAGATGACATCCTGATCTTTTCCGCCACCGTGCCTCAACACATTGACCACGTAAGGCAAGTGTTGCACCGCCTGCGCACCCATGGACTCTATGCGAAACTAGAAAAATGCGAGTTTCATCGTAAGTCTGTTGAGTTCCTGGGGCATATTATCTCCCCTGAAGGCACGCTGATGGACCCCAAGAAGGTGGAAGCCATTCTCCAATGGCAGCCTCCCAAAAACCGGAAGGATGTTCAACGCCTCCTGGGGTTCTCCAACTACTACCGCCAATTTATACCCGCCTATGCCGACCTCACCAAGCCTCTGACCCGTCTCCTTCGCCTGAAGGAACCCTTCCGATGGACCCCGGAAGCTGACCAAGCCTTCGCCATTTTGAAGCAACGTTTTGCGACCGGCCCCCTCCTGCGATACCCTGACCCGAACCTTCCTTTTGTAGTGGAAGCTGATGCCTCTAGTGTGGCCTTAGGGGCCGTTCTATCCCAGAGAGCGGATCCCTCTCAGCCGTTGCAACCCTGTGCCTATTACTCCCGGCAACTCTCCTCAGCCGAACAGAACTACACCATCTGGGAAAGAGAGTTACTGGCCATCAAGACCGCCTTCGAGGTTTGGCGTCATCACCTCGAAGGGGCCCGTCATCCAGTACAGGTACTCACAGACCATCGCAACTTGGAGCACCTCCAAACCACTCGCCGGTTGAACCAGCGCCAGATTCGTTGGTCCCTCTTTTTCTCGCGGTTCAACTTCACGATTTCCTACATTCCACAGACGCAAAACCAAAAAGCCGACGCTCTGTCCCGCAAACCGGAATATACCCCAACGTCGAAAACGGAAGCACCTGACACCAGTATCCTACCACCTAACGTTTTCGCCGCAGCTCCCGAACCTGCATCCCTCGCTGAGGACATTCGGGCCAGTCAGGCTACAGACCCTTGGGCTCAACAACGCCTTCAGGAGGTACAACAAGGGGATTCCAAAGACCTAACGGTCAAAGACGGCGTACTCTATCATCGGGACCGGGTCTATGTTCCTCCCGGACCCCTGCGAGCCCGCATCCTGCGCCTCACCCACGATGCACCTCCAGCCGGACACTTCGGGCAACACAAAACCGCTCATCTGCTCACCCGAGACTTTTGGTGGCCCCGGGTTCGGGCCGACGTTGACCGGTATGTGAGCACGTGTGATGTCTGCCGCCGGGCCAAGGAGGTTCCTGCCAAGCCCTCCGGCCTCCTTCGTCCGCTCCCTGTCCCATCGAGCCCTTGGGAAATCATCTCGATGGACTTCATCGTCGATCTTCCCCGCTCACACGGACATTCTTGTATCTTTGTGGTGGTGGATCTCCTCACAAAGATGGCGCACTTCGTTCCTTGTCCGAAAATCCCCACCGGGCCGGAAACTGCCCAGCTCTACCTCCATCACATCTTCCGGCTACATGGGGCCCCAGCACAGATCATATCAGATCGAGGCCCGCAATTCTCTTCCCGCTTCTGGCAGGCATTGCACCAGGGACTGGGGACGGAGGTTCACCTGTCATCCGCGTACCATCCCCAAACCGACGGCCAGACGGAGAGAACGAATGCCACTCTTGAACAATATCTCCGCTGTTATACCACGTACCAACAAGACAACTGGTACTCCTTGTTACCTTTGGCCGAGTTCGCCTACAATAACGCGGTGCACTCGTCCATCCAAGTCACCCCATTCGCAGCCAATTATGGATATAACCCCCGCTTCTTCTTGCCCGTTGGACCCCCATCTGACGTTCCTGCTGCAGATGCCAGGATCCAAGAGCTCCATGCACTTCACGAGCTCCTTCGGGAGCAATTACAACATGCCAAGGAAGCCTATAAACGGGCAGCGGACCGCCACCGACAGGAAGGGACACCCCTGAAAGTCGGCGACCTCGTCTGGCTCTCCACCCGGTACCTCCGCGCTCCTGGCCGCTGTGCCAAGCTCAACGCTCGCTTCATTGGGCCCTACAAAATAGACGCCCAGATCAACCCTGTAGCCTTCCGTCTTGTTCTACCAGATCATCTCAGGATTCACCCCGTATTCCATCGATCCCTCCTGCAATTGACAGCTCCTCCGGACCCGAACCGGGACACTCCACCAGCACCCCCACCTCCTGTCATGATCGATGACGAGGAGGAATACGAGGTGCAGCAGGTCCTCGATTCCCGCCTTCATAGGGGTGTCCTGCAGTACTTGGTGGACTGGAAGGGCTATGGTCCTGACGATCGATCCTGGGAACCTGCCTCTCACCTGCATGCCCCGGACTTGGTCCGGCACTTTCATACAGCCTACCCGGACAAACCTGGCCCTTTCGATGAGGGGGGGCCTGAGGGGGGGGATAGTGTCATGCCTGCCCCTGCTGATGTCATGCCTGCCTTTGCTGATGCCCCTGAACAGGCTCCTGAGGACCCTGAACAGGCTCCTGAGGACAGTACTGCAGCAGAAAGGCAAAGATTGGATCCTGTAGCTGAAAGCTATCTAAGTGGTGAGGAGGATAGAGCCTCCCAGGGAACACCTGCAAGGGATCAGTCTCTGCTGCAGCCCAGTAATTCATCATCAGACTCGCCTCCACCTGTAACCAGGCTCAGGAATGTAAGAAGACAACAGCTGAGAGAGCGAAGGCAGAATGCACGCATGCGTGCCAGAAGATCTCTTAGCCCTGATTACTGACAGGATCCTGTCCTCACTCCTGGCTAGCTAATGAGTTGATTAACTAGCACTGTATATATGCAAGTCTGTTGCCAGCAGTCATTTGTGCTGGCAACGTCGTTTGTTCAGGACCTGAATCCTTGCATCTCTGCTCCAGACCTTGTGGAATTCTTCTCGGCTTGATCCTCGGCTTTTGACCTTTGGCTTTGTTGACCCTGCGTTCATCTCTGACTCCTCTGGTATTGTTGTGATTTATGGACTTGAAACTTTGGTATGTCTGACCCTGCTTTTGGACTGTGATTTAAACCTGCTTGAACCTTGCTACCTGATTTGCCCGGCTTGACCTCGGACTGTTCCTGGACTTTTGCTTGCTTGTGTCACGCCCCCTGGTCCTGCCGTGACAGCCGATGTCGTTCATCAGGAGACCAGTATTGGTTGTCAGAAGGTGATCCCGAGAGCGAAGGCGACGAATGACGAATGAGATGGTTTTGATCATATCTAGAGAGTAAGAACGGCGGCCGACAGAATGCTCCCTGCCCTCCAAATCGTGGATTGGGATGCAGGAGTGTGGAGACGGAGATCGAGGGTCCCAGTGAGACGACAAGTCGGGAGGCAATCTCGTGGACTGACCCAGCGGAATAAAGCCAGACACTGAAGAGAGCGTAGGCAGTGGTGTTGGAGGCCACAAAGTGAACTTGTGGGACACAACAGCCACAGCAGGAGTCGATGTCGTTAAACCGGTGATGACAACCGGGTCGACAGCTGAAGCCGATGTCGATCTTTGAGGGACAGGCAAAAATTGTGACCGTCGTTCGAAGGTATCTTAGCTGGGCAACTACAATACACTAAAAAACTTTGTTTTGCCCATACACTCTCCTCCCCACCTACCAAATAGGAGAGGGGAGGGGGAAGAAAGAAAGTGAAGAAAAAAGGTCTGGTTTTTTTTGTAGAAATAGAGGGGAAAGAAGAGTGAAGCAAAGAAACAAATACCGAAGAAGGCAGATGAACAAATATACTCAGCGGAGGCAAAATACGGAGAGCAACAGGAACGAGGTGTGAACACGCAGGTGGTCGAAGAAAAACTGAGTGGGAGGCGGCTCTCTCCCTCGCTCCAGGCATGCGCAGTACGTGCCTGCACCCCAGGGCAGGAGAAGAGCCCGCCAAAAGGTTTCTGAGGCAAAGCTCTAGAAATTTCTCCAGTTGAGGTCGTGCGCAGGCGCCCAACCCATGTGTGGGACTGCACAGAGACCATGATGAAGATCATCCCCACTTTTCGGCCATAAAAGAATAACATGGCACCAAAAGAAAAAGAGGGCTCTCGGATGAGGCGAAGTAAATTTTACCTCAGAGCGAGAGGGGGTGGGTGGGGGGAAAGGCGGGAAGCCGCCTGAGGAGCGGCAACCCTCAGAAAAAAGTTTTTTGGGTTTTTTTGTTAAGTAAAGAATAAAATAAACATAGCAAAAGGAAAAAAAGAACGATTTGAACAATCCCACGTGAGAGGGAAAGTAACGCTTCTTCATCGACCAGCAGAAAAACAAGCTGTTAACAGCGTGGCGGTCAGAAGAGAAAACAAGGTTCATCAAGTGGTCTTCTGTGCAGGCACACATGGGACTGCACAGTCGCAGGCCAGCCACGGAAAAGATTTCCAAGCTTTCTAATAGACTAGGAGCGCCCCTCCTCCCTCTGGCGCTTTCCCACCAAAACGCTCACATGACCAGGAGGAGGGGCGCTACTCCCTCAGTTCTCTCCATGCCGCCACTGGAGACTCCTAGAAAACTAAAGTTCCAGAGAGTTCACAGAGGGGGAGGAGGGAGGGATGTGTGCCTGCACAGAAGACCACTCGATGAACAAGTTACAGGTAAGTGCAACCTTGTTTTCATCGTCATGGCTTCAGTGCAGTCCCACATGGGAAGATTAGCAAGATCACTGAGTGAAGGAGGTGGGTGTGAAGCTCTCAGAAGGAGACCACGGAGGACCGCTTTTATCAACAGTTGTTTAGCGGCACAAATTGACCTTCACCCAGAACTCTCCTGTACCAGAGCAGTAAGCTCTGTGCAAGTGACCCCGCCAACATACATGTGAGAATGTGGTAAAGAAAAAAGAGCACTCTTTTGAAAAGAGCCATCATACACATAGTGGTAATGAAAGGCTGTGCACTCAAACACAGTTTGATAGCATCAACCGACACACAAGGATGGACTGTGTGAGGACGCTGACCATGCATTACATGAGGAGTGAGAGACCACCCTTGGTAGAGGATTCCAGCAGGACATCACCTTTTTAAATTTCATGCATGGAGAGGGTATAAGTTAGAACCCTATCATAATTGAAGCACCATGTAAGTGCCAAAAATAAAACAAGGGGTTATACCCGTCTTTTGTAGCATGCTTAGTAATCCAACAAGGAAAAGATAAGAGAGGATTTTTGTTTGTTTGTTTTAAATCAGTTCCAAAAACATTCAACAGCACAAGAAGCAGGGTTGCTTGCTGCAGTTTCAATAGAGACTCTCCTCTCCACTTAGAGGTGCAAGGTACAAGAGTGATGTTTGCCACTCAGAAAAGTGGGAGGCTACTGCTACAATGCAGGAAAGGGGATGATCAACGTATTAATTTGTCAGCAGGAGTGAGAATAAGCAGATCTGCACGATGGTAACGAAGGCAGTAAAAAGCGGTGTGATGTGGCTAAAGAAAGGATGGACAGAATGCACCACGAGGCCTGTGTAGTCTGCAGAACAATTTGTGTAGCAATCTAGGCAGAGGGAAAAAAAGGCATAACAACAGGTTGTCTTTGTCAGGGATTAGAAGTGCATTCCTAAATGACAAGGTTATTGTCAGGAATAAAGCATAAAAGCCAGGGTCTCGAATGTCATATTGTGGGGCTATGCCAAGTAGCCCAGACCTCCAATCAGAATACCAGGGAACTGGTGTCTGCTAATCAGTTAAAACATGATTACAGTGCCTCCTTTAACTCTGTGGAGCGTTTGCACTAAAACCAGAGACAAAGTAAATATGCCCATCATGTCAAGGCAAAGTAATGTCAAGACAATTAATATTGCAGAACACCAGGAGTTACTGGGAAAAGGTTCCCACATATAGTGAAGGAGCCATCAGAGATGGCACTACTTCTAGAAGATCATAGACAAAAGAAATGCTGTGAGAGAAAGGACTGTGCTGAGACCAGAAAGAAAAGTAAGACCGGGCATCCCGTAAAGGGTAAAAACAGCAAAACAACAGTTGTATATATGGTTATCACATATAGATATGTAAAAATGCTAGGAAACGCAGCAGTGAAAGCTATCCCGGGGAGGGCGGGATAAAAATACCTAAATAAATAAATAAAAAATAAACAAAGCTGACAATCCTAGTAAAACTGGGGGGAAGGGGATTCAGGCAGGTTGCTTTGAAAAGGATCATTAAGACCTGTCAAAGTGGCAGGGAAAATTTAATATAGAAGCTGCACATAGGCCTCACTAATCTCTGTGCACATTGAGAGGCAGCTAAGTATAAACCCTGTGAAAGGGAACACTGGAATTCTACCATTGGAAACTTCCCTCTTCAACAAGAGGGGTACTGTCTGCAGGAACAGTAGAGCGGTCAAGACACAGAACCGCCAGGCAAAAGACATGTATTATGAGTCACCGAATCTGGGCCTATCACAGGCGTCTCTTCAGGTGCTGCACTGAAGACATAAGAATAACTTGAAATCGGACTTCCGGCGGTGCGGCGCTGCGCCCGGGCGCGTCCTTCGGAGCTCCCGAGGACGGCCCTCTCCTGTGCGCTTTTTTCGGAGCCCCCCCGAAGTTCGGGGGAGCTCTGCTCGCTTCTCCTGGAGGGAGAGCGAGGGCATGAGGCTTGGCCGGCCCCCCCCCCGTTTCCATGGCAAGGGCGGGGGTGTGACCGGCTCGCCCCGAAGCAGAAGCGTCGGGCAGCAGGGAACATGGCTGCCGTGTTCTCCTACAGCAGCAGCCAGCCGTGATTTTAACAATTATCTTTTGTGCACGGGTGTTTTTCTTTTTATATATCACTTCGATCGGCGGTCCTACTAATTGATATCTCAAAGAGGATCTTATCCCTTTTTTCCGGATTTCCTATTGGTATGAAGAAAGCGGCCGGGACTATGAGAAGGACTCTATAGTTTAAGCGTCTGAAGGGGTAAGAGATTAAAGTTTTACTTCTGGACTTATCAGTCGTTAACTTAATCCACAGTTGACAATTAGAATAAGCAAAGTTGATATCTGGAAAGCCTTTTTTTTTTTGTAACAACGATAAGGGAAATCAGTTAACTGGCCAAGAAGAAATGGCGGTGGCGCTCATTACCGAGGCAATAAAAGCCAAATTGAACTCGGAGCGCTTTCAACAAATTTTAAATGAGAAATTGGAACAAGCATTACAACAGGCATGGACTAAAATCTTGAAAGAACCCTCAGATATTTCTACAGATGACAATAAGAATACAAATACGCCACTACAAAAAACTCAGGCGCAGGGTGACAACCATGGAAAGAAGTGGGAGGAAGAACAGTCTGTGTTGCAATGTGATACTCAAACCCTGATAGATGAAGAGATGGAAAACAGCGACTCCCCTAAAGTTACCCTACAAAAAAGAAAGGATTTTAAAACAGTCAAGGAGGGAAAAAGGAGGATCAAGCTTTTGAGAAGAAAAGGGAGGGTGCTGAGGAAAGGTAGAACACAGAATGAGACCAAGAAGATAAAGAACTGTAAACAAGGGAAAGACCTGGGGGGACCCCTCCCTAAAGAATATAAAACTCCAAGGCATCTGCAAGAAAGTAGGAAAAATGAGGGGAAAAAAGAAATAGAACTGGGGGCTAACAAAATATGTTATATGGAATCTTTCTTCTCTACTTCTTACTAAGTTAATAGAAATATTGGCTTAACAACATGATTGGAACACTAAATATGTATTGAAATGGTTTGTTCAGAAATTGTTCTTAAAAATAGAATTTTGAAATGGAGACTTTGCAAGAAGACTAGGTAATAACATGATCAGTGGTTATATATATGATGGAAATCTAGGAAAAGA
>NW_015164694.1:0-4872 GCF_001447785.1 Gekko japonicus
GGGCCCCTGGTTAGCTACGGGCCTGCTCCTACCTCTTCCCCATGCTGTTTTCTAGAGCTTAAATAGCTCCAACAGGAAGTTATTTACATAACTTTGGAGCAGCATGTGGAGTATTCTGAGCAGATGCTAAACCAGAATTCTGAAAATGCTATTGTCATTTGCCTACTAATGTCATTCGGCACTTTACAATATATAGGATAGATGGACTCACATTCTAGTTGTATCTGAAGAAGTGAGCAGTGACTCATAAAAGCTCATTTTGTTGTTGTTGTTGTTCAGTCACACAGTCGAGTCCGACTCTTCGCGACCCCATGGACCAGATCACGCCAGGCCTTCCGGTCTTCCGCCGTCCTCTGAAGTTTGCTCAGCTTCATGTTCGTTGCATCTATGACACTGTCTAACCAGGTTTCTTTGCTGTCCCCGTCTTCTTCAATCTTTCCCAGCATCAGGGTCTTCTCCAGTGAGTGCTGGTGGCCAAAGTATTTGAGCTTCAGTTTCATTATCTGACCTTCCAGGGAACAGTCAGGGTTGATTTCTTTTAGGATTGACTGGTTTGATCTTCTTGCAGTCCAAGGGACTCTCAAGAGTCTTCTCCAGCACCATAGTTCAAAAGAATCTATTATTTGACGCTCGGCCTTCCTTATAGTCCAACTCTCGCAGCCATACATGACTACTGGGAATACCATTGCTTTTACCATGCAGACTTTTGTTGGCAGGGTGATGTCTCTACTTTTTATCATGCTGTTTAGGTTCACCATCGCTTTCCTCCCAAGGAGCAGGCATCTTTTAATTTCATGGCTGCTGTCACAGTCTGCGGTGATCAGGGATCCCAGGAACGTGAAGTCTGTCACTACTTCCACGACTTCCCCTTCTATTTGCCAAGGAGTGATGGGGCCGGATGCCATGATCTTAGTTTTTGAGATGTTGAGCTTCAAGCTCACTTTTGTGCTCTCCTCTTTTACCCTGAGCAAGAGGCTCTTTCCGTCCTCTTCACTTTCTGCCATCAGAGTGGTATTGTCTCCATATCTGAGGTTGTTGATCTTTTCCCCAGCAATTTTAATTCCCGCTTGTGATTCATCCAGGCCAGCATTTCACATGATGTACTCTGCATATATATTAAATAAGCAAGGTGACAATATCTACCCTTGTCGTACTCCTTTTCCTATGCTAAACCAATCAGTTGTTCCATATCCGGTTCTAACTGTTGCTTCTTGACCCTTATACAGGTTTCTCAAGAGACACATACAGACACACACACACACACACACACACACACACATAAATCAACATTTGATAATACATACTTATTCATCATTGGAATGTAGTGTTGAAGATAAATATGTTGTTGACAAAGGCATCCCCCACATAAAAATAGTCTTGAATGTAACCATGTTTCATAATTTTTTCCTTCCCAATATATTTCTGCTCAACCTCCAAGCCCTGTTCACTCATGGGTGAATCTGCCGAATGTCCTAACAAGGACACCAGATAAATGACAATTTGGATGGTGATTCTTATGATGTGAACATCTGTCCATTTGGAACTAGACTGAAAATAACTAATTGTATTCTCATTACATGTTTGATGATTTTTTAAAATTATCATTTTGAAGAAGTAGGGCCTGTAACTGCAGGATCTTTAATAATCATTAAGACATTACTCCCGAAGCTAAGACAAATTTTGAGAGGCTTTTCTGAAAATATGTGCAGACAAAGGGCTTTTCCTCACACTAGAATTACTCCTGGTTTTCTTGGCAGTAGATGAGGTGAGGGAGGGCTATAAATTAAAAGCACAGTTCTTCTGCAAATCTGTCCTCCCTCTGCACTTCCACAGCTGTGGAGCCAGTTTATTTTCTTCCTCACATGCCTTAAATCAGGGATGTCAAACATGCAACCAAGGGCCGGATCAGGCCCCCGGAGAGCTTTCATAAGGCCCACAGTGGAACAGGCCATCTTTTGCTTCCAGTTCTGCTGCTGCTGCTTCGCCAGACTCTCCTAATCACTCAGCCATTTCATGTTTTAACCTGGGTCCTAGACTCAGAACTCTGAGTATGAGATTTCTGTGGTGAATGTCAATAAATCAAAAGTAGGTTTGCAGCTCACAGAGCTAATGTTTTAAGCATGTTTTTATTTTAAATTTAAAAAATCTTTGTGTTTGTGTCCTTTATAAAGTTTACTAGGAAGAAGGCCCGCTGTAGCAGGAGACAGTGGGTGCTAGCGGTGGTGAGGGGGTGGGTACCCACCCACTCGGGGCAGCTGAGCAGTGACAGGGTGAAGGCGCACGACCCCGGTGTCGGCCCGAGGCCATGGGAGGCCAAGGTGACCAGCTGCAGCCCTTTCCAACTGAATTTTTACTGTGTGAACTGGCAAAATCCAGTTGGAAAGTGCACTGAAAGTGAAAGTGGATTATTTAGTGTGTGTGACCGCAGCCTATTATGCCACTGAAGGTACTATATCATGCATCTGATGAAGTTGGCTCTGACCACAAAAGCTTATGCCACTGGAAATAAATTATTTGTTAAGGTGCTATAGGACCTTTGAATTAATCAATTAAGTCTTTATTTCCTGCAGGAGATTATTACTGTGGTGTATTTATTGTATGTGGTACAATGGAACAGTCTGTTTCCTCCCCTCTGATATTTGTGTGCATTAGTTTAGTCTCATGGGCTGTTCTCCCTGGATGGCCTCCGTGGACCTGATACTATATCTCCTTGTTAATAACTGCATGTTGTTTTGGACACATGTCTCTTCTGTGGGAAATGAACAGCAGAAGCCTGAATGAGTACCCTGTTCCTGACCTGAAAAAAAAAAGGAGGAGGAGAAAGAGGAGGAAAAATCACAAATACTACTGACTCGTCCCCCCCCTTTTTTGGTTAAATAAACACACAAAACAAACAAAAATTAAACTTCTTCTTTGAAAATAAACTTCATTAAACATCTTCAGAGTTCTGGAGAATTTTAAGCTTGCACAATATTTTAGTCTTGAAGTGTATTATGTGGAATTTGTTTTTTTAATTCTGATTATGCCTTCTTCATAAGAGCAGTTCACAGTATGGGGAAATGGTGTGATCAATCGATACCTCAAGATGTTCTGCCTGTTGACCTATCAGGCATTGAGCAGGTGGAATACTTGGTGTGCTTTGTGCAGTCTTGGTGGCTATAGAGTTTATTTTTGTTAATGACAGGCAGATACAAGTTGGAGAAGGGAAAAAGGTATGAACTTTGAAATGACTTTACATAGCTGCATGGTGAAAATTAGCCTTGATTCTGACTCTGTATTATAAAAATACTAGAAGCAAGGCCCGTTGTAGAAACAATACAGTGAATGCTAGAAAGAGGTGAGACATTCCCCCCCCCCCAGTGCCCAGCTGCTGGAGGGGGTGTTTCTGAATACATGGCTCACAGAGGTTGAAGGGCATCTCCTCAGCTGGTCCCCTGCTCTCTCTGGCTGTGCTCCTGGAGGGTCTCGGGCTTGGCACAGGAGGCAGCCGAGCCAAGTTAAGCATCGCTGCAAGAAATATATCCACTCAGCACTGCAGGAAAGCTGCATGGTGGGCACGAGGGTGGACTAGGCTTTCAGGGCAGAGAAGTTCCCTGCAGGGTGATGCATCCATCCTGCCTGCTTGCCAGGACTCCCGTGGTGTTCCGCTGACTCCATCAGCAAGGAGCTGGGTGCACCCACAAGCCCTTCCCAGAGGTTCCTGGAAAGCACCGGCACCACAGCAGCAGCCCTGCGAGCAGCCAGCCTGGGGCAGGAAGGGGCCTCCACCATTGCCATCGCCACCTCCTCCTCCTTCTCCCCACCCTCTGGACTCAGCACTTTCAGCTGGGTGGCTTTGGTTCCCTGCCCAGCCAGAGGGGTGGTGGCTCGCGGGCCACCTCAGGTGCCCTCCGCCCCCGCAGCGTGCCGGGCCCTGTCTGGTTGCAGGGCGGCCAGCTACCTGAAGTCTGCCGAAGACTGCCGTTGTGCTGGCAGGAGTGGCCTGGGCCTCCTACGCCTCCACCCGCCGGGGTGTCCATCCCCTCCAGCAGCTCCCTGCAGGAGTGAGGTGATGCAGCAGGGCAATGCAGCCAGTGGCTACAGACCCCTGGTGAGTGACACATCAGGGAGCCAATTGATTTTGCCGCACATAGAATGTTGCCATGCAATAATGCGATTATATATAAGGACAGGATGTTCAAATTCTAACTCACCTAGTGAATCACTTATTCATAGTCATTGATTGAGGGATCTGAGAAATCTATTTTCTGCAGACCATTTTATATCTATGTATCTGTTTTATTTTTGATGCACACATGTATCTGTTTTATTTTTGATGCACACATGATGCACAGAAGGATGTGAAACCAGGACATAGTAGGACTCATATCCTGGACTTCAGGAAAGCTGATTTCAAAAAACTCAGAGAAATATTAGGTAGGATCCCATGGCTGGAAATGCTGAGGGGGAAATCTGCACAGGAAGGATGGGTGATGCTGAAAAATGAAGTGCTTAAGGCACAATCACAAACTATTCCAGAAAGAAAGAAAGAAAGAAAGAAAGAAAGAAAGAAAGAAAGGAAGGAAGGAAGGAAGGAAGGAAGGAAGGAAGGAAGGAAGGAAGGAGACGGGTAATGAAGCCGAGGTGGCTGAACAAGGAACTCTCTGAAGAGCTGAGACTGAAAAGGGAAATGTACAGGAAATGGAAGGAGGGTCAGATTACTGAGGGTGAGTACAAGAAGCAGGATCGAATATGTAGGGATTCTGGCAGAAAGGCTAAAGCGCAGATGGAGCTGAGGCTTGTGAGGGATGCTAAAAACAACACGAAAAATTTATATGCCTATGTTCGGAGCAAAAAGAAGAACAGGGATGGCGTAAACTCATTGCTAGGGGA
>NW_015164694.1:5483-26586 GCF_001447785.1 Gekko japonicus
GCTGGAACAGTGGGCTGAGACAAATAAAATGTATTTCAATAGAGAGAAGTGCAAAGTCCTACACTTAGGTACAAAAAATCAAAGGCACAGATATAGAATGGGAGGGACTTGGCTTGACAGCAGCACATGTGAAAGGGATCTAGGTGTTCTGGTTGATCACAAGCTAAACATGAGTGTGCAGTGCAATGTGGCTGTGAAGAAAGCTAATGCAATCTTAGGATGCATTAACAGAAGCATTGTGTCGAGATCAAGGGAGGTGGTAGTTCCACACTATTCTGCTATGGTCAGGCCTCACTTGGAGTACTGTGTCCAGTTTTGGGTACCACATTTTAGGAAGGATGTTGACAAGCTTGAGTGTGTCCAGAAGAGAGCAACTAGGATGGTGAGAGGGTTGGAATCCAAGTCTTATGAGGAAAGGCTGAAAGAATTGGGTATGTTTAGCCTGGGAAAGAGAAGGCTTAGAGGGGACATGATTGCAGTCTTCAAGTATTTGAAGGGCTGTCATGTAGAATATGGAGCAGATTTATTCTTTCTTGCTCCGGATTGCAAGACTAGATCTAATGGGTGGAAATTATAAGGGAGTCATTACCGGCTAAATATCAGGAGAAACTTCCTAACTGTAAGAGTGGTTAAGCAGTGGAACAGTCTGCCTCGGGAGGTGGTGTATGTTCCTTCGCTGGACGTTTTCAAGTGGAGGCTGGACGACCATCTTTCGGGTATGTTGTAGGTATGTTGGGCTATCTTTCGGCTATGCCCCTGCAGAGTGCAGGGGGTTGGACTAGATGACATGCAAGGTCCCTTCCAACTCTAACATTCTATGATTCTATATTTGCACAAATCTGGTTTAAGAATAGTATTATAAGTGAAAAACTATCCTGGAGACAGAAAATTATAACAGTATTGAAAGTGGTTTTGTCGTTCTTGTTATTTTTAAATGGTTTCCCCTGGGTTAGCAATGGTTTGCAGGGTGCTACCCTGTGGTTAAAAAGCCAATGTTTGCAAAACCAACAGAGAACTAGGCAATTGTATGAATCATTAGCTTGAAACTGGGGACTTTACTTTGAGCAGCTGAGTTTTAAATATTTCAGTATATTGAACTTCAGCTAACAGGTTTGCTCTTCTCCAGGCAACTAAGAGTATAAGCATCTTTCAATACAGCAAGTCTAGACTGACACTGTGTAATCCAGGACTACTGCAATGTTTATTTTGTACCTCCACCACAAAGGGCCATTACAGGGGAATGTTAGACAATAAATTATGTAGCACATTAGTGTGTAAGCAGTCCCTTAAGCTGGCAGGAGTGTGTTTGACTATCTGTGGGTGTAATTAAAGAGACAAGGCTCCTCTATTATAGTGCAGGAAAAGAAACTGCTTTGGGAAATTCCTCATATTCTCAGTAATATATATGGAGTTAGAAGAAGTTTGAGTGTGAAGGGTAAGTGCCCACGAAGAAAATTAAGAAACAGGAGAAACACTGTTATTTGGAGGAGCTCCAGTCACTTCTACTACTCTGTGGAGGTGCAGCTATGTGGTAATAAAAAAACCCCTGCAGATCAGCACAAATGTTTATGTTACACAGGGCTTTTTTTGTAGAAAAAGTCCAGCAGGAACTCATTAGCATAACAGGCCATACCAAACAGCAGAAACTCATTAGCATATTAGGCCACAGCCCTGACAGCACAGCTCATTAGCATATTAGGCCACACACCCATGTTACCAGAAGTGTGGTAATCCAGCCACACCCACCTTTTGCTTCTTATTCTGTTGACCTTGTTTGTGGTCAAAACCCAGGGCTTTTTTTTGTAGCAGGAACTCCTTTGCATGTTAGGCCACACACCCCTAATGTAGCCAATTCTAATGCATTTCTGCTGTTGGGTGTGGCCTATTATGCTAATGAGTTCCTGCTGGGCGTGGGCAACTTGGGAGCCAGCCGGAACTCCGTTCCTGTGTGTTCCTGCCCAAAAGTCGCCCTGGAATCACATAAGTCTTAATGTTTAACAAATTAGGACATATTTATAAAACCTATTGCTCATACCAAGGGTACTCTGTAATACAATGCTAAAGGCACCAGCACTCTGCAGTATACTGTTTAGCCTGCCCTGCGCTCATTTAAAAGATAGGATTAATGATGTTCCAGAAAGAAACATAACTGCACTATAGTATGCTACCAATAAAAACAAATGCAGGACAATGGCAGGCAGTGCATAGTATGGTACTTTCATATTTGTGCACATCCATGTGACCTACAGACAAGATGCATCCACCTACCAACTTCCAGAGCTGGAAGGGAGCTGAAGAATTACAAGTCTAGAAAAAAATGCACTGAGTTCTTCACAAGGTATCCTCAAAAGGCAAACATAGGGACACTGATTTATTATGGAATGTTATGACAAAAAAGGGACTATGCTTGATGAAAGAGGGTAATTGGGGCATACCAAGCCAGCCAATGCAAAATCCAAGTTATCACAGTTGTCTGTAGACTTTAATCAAGAATGGCAGAGAAGAGCATTTGGGTGAAATGATGATTTTATTGGACTTTTCATTTTAGACTTTTCAAGATAACACAATTCTTGGATGTCATTTAGGAATGAGCAAATTTATAATTTTTCAGTACTTTTACAATTTGTGTTTATTCAGTGGAAAGTGTTAAACTGCAGGATATAGACTTTAGCATTTCCTAACATTAAAAACAGTTCAAACCAGTTTCTTAGGAGCAGGGTGAGATTGTCTCTTTTTCACAGGACTACTTCAGACAGGGTATTCGGCCCTACCTGCTGCTGCTGACGGTGTCCTGCAGAAGGGCCGCTTTTGCCTTCGCTGTAAGAAGGAAGGAGGCGGCTGCAGCTGGGTCCTTCAGGTGGACGGTGCCAGTGCCGTCTTAATGGCTGGCTCTGTTACACCCTTCCAGTCTTCGCCTCATGCTTGGAGGAGAAGGAGCATGAGTCATGGAAGGAGAACCAGGCAGGCCTTTGGCCCTGTTCTGGGCAGCGGTGATGGCTGAATTGTGGTGGTGGCAGTGGTGGCTGAATCATGGTGGTGATTGATTTGCTGAATCACAGCAGCGGCAGCGAGGGTTCGTAGTGGCATTTAAATAGTGTCGGCAGGGCCTAGAGTGAGGAGGCGGCTGCAGTGAGGCTCCAGTGGAAGTGGCGGCAGTGAGAGGACTAACGGAAGCGGTGGCAGTGAAAGGACTAACGGCAGCGCAGTTTAGGCAGCGGTTGAGCAATCCGGGGGTGGGGGGAGCCGGATTGCGGGTGGATCAGGCCTGCTAAAGGCCTTGGAGCAATAGTCAGTGGGGGAGTAGCTTAGGGTTGAGCCCCCCCAATACTGCGGACCCTTGGCCTAGAGGAATACAATAGCAGGTGGCAGCAGGGTAAGGCTGCCTCATTACCACAGTTTTAATCCCTCGTTATTCTTTTCTTCACCATTTTACCCCCCCCCCCCACCCACAACTTAAGCCTTCCATTGGAAGTTTGTAGTTTGAGGCGGAGACCATTTTAGGAGAGTGGAGGGAAGTCTGTAGTTTGAGGTGGAGGCCATTTTAGAAGTGTTGAGAGCTGTAGCCATTTTAGGGCAGGTGTAACTGGTGGCCATTTTAGGACAGTCCCTGTGGCAGCCATTTTAAGACCAAGCATCATTTGGATTTAAAAAGTAATAATAATAATTAAAAATTAATTAATTAAATAACAACAACAACATACTGAAATCAGAAGAAAGCTGAGGGGAAGCAGTACCTTCCAAAAAGGCTAATAAGACCAGCCAAAGAGTGCCAAGGTCATTCAAAGGGAAGGGGCCCACACCAAAGGTCCCCAGACAAGTAGTGAATGCTGCCTCTTCTTCTTCTGAGGATGAAGAGGAGGCACTTGAAAGGCAGGATATCTTGGCTAGGCTAGCTGCTATTGAACAAGCAAAAGTAGCTGCGACAAGGCCCCCCCAAGCAGGCTTCATCCAGGTCCGGCCAACAAAAAGATAGTCTGGCTGAAAGGAAAAAAGTTTAGGGAATAAGTTCTCAAGCACATATCATCTATTGAATGCAGGTCTGGCAATGGTAAGCATGCCAAGGGTTCTGATCCTGGAGCTGGGGCAACAGCCACAGGAGAGAAGGAGATGGTGGCAGTTGAAGTTGCTGATGATGAGCAGCCTAGTCCTAGCGGTAAGTGGGATCCTATGCTGCAACAGGGTGTGATGTGGCCTTGGGGGCCTTGGGGTCAGGCAGCTAACTATGGGCCTTCAACTGCCTCCCAGTCAGGTGCAACACATAGTTCTTCTAGCACAGGTCAGCCATGGGCTTGGGGTCCTCCTGCCATGCCCATGCAAGCACCATAGGGAGTGTCAGCAAGTCAGTGGGGTGGTTGGAGCTATCCGCCCCCTTGGGCTTCTCCTTACACAGCTGCATCTGCTAAGGCACTTCCCTTTGGAGACATGGCTTTGCCCCTGGGAGATCATCTTTTACCAGCAACTAGAGAAAAGATTTGTAGAGGGGAGTTAATTGATCTGCTTGGCCTTCTTTATCGGGATCTTGAAATGAAAGATAAAGAGAAGCTTGATGACAAAGAGAGATTTTGAAAAGAAGGAAGGTGGACCGGACCTGGGCTAGGACCTGGGCTAACTGGTTGTCCAGTTATGTGGTATTCGCAGGAGTGATCTCTAGATCACAACCTTGGAGAGCAGCCGCACTTTTTCAATATTTAGATATAATCTATAAAGCCTACACGGGCTTTAGGGGCCTGACCTGGCTTCAGTATGACAAAGAATTCCAAATGCGAGCTGCCATGAATCCTGTGCTTCCGTGGGATCAAAAATATCTGCATCTTTGGCTGCAACTCATGTCCCCAGCTAGGCCCAGTTTAGCGAACTGGTCACACAGCAGGCACCTCGTGCATTGCTTACAAGCAAGTTCCGTTCCCCGTGGCTCCATGAGGCAGGCGGTTCAACCCTGTTTGCTTTGTTGGAAATTTGGTTCCCAAGGGGTCCATAACAGGAAAACATGCATATACAAGCACGAGTGCGCTCTATGCGGGGGTCCACACTCATTCATGGCCTGCTCCAGTGAAAAGCCACATAGGAGTCTGTGACAAAGAGAAGGGGGTGCTTCCTTCCCTTCTGAGGGAAAAGGGTCCCAGCCTACTACGGCTGAAGGTTCTTGAGGCTTGGCTGAGGCGTTACCCTAACAAGGAGGATAGCACATATTTGTTAGAAGGGTTCCAGTTCGGTTTTCACATTTCTTTTGTTGAACTGAGAGCACCATTTATGGCTCCTAATTTAAAGTTGTTAAAGGCATGGAGGCGGTGGTATGGAAGAAGATTGCAAAGGAAGTGAATGAGGGCCTGGTTTGGGGCCCCTTTTTTCACCACTGCTTCCTAATTTAAGGGTTTCACCTCTGGGGATAGTGCCTAAGAAGGAGGCTGGTGAATTTCACCTATTTCACCACCTTTCATACCCTCAAGGTGAATCAATGATGCCATTCTTGATCATCTGTGCATGGTGAGATACACCTCATTTGACCAGGCGGTTCATGTTGTGCAATGTTGTGGTCGTGGGGCGGAGTTAACGTAGTGTGATTTTAAGTCTGCATTTCACCTCCTCCCCATGCATCCAGATGATTTTGAGCTGTTAGGTTTTTCTTTTGGTTTTTCTTTATGGACAGGGCCTTGCTCATGGGATGTTCTGTGTCATGTGCCCCGTTTGAGCACTTCAGTTCATTCCTAGAATGGGCATTGAGGACTAAAATGGGCCTTCAGGATGTTGCACACTATTTGGACGACTTCCTTTTCATGGGGCCGCAAGGAACTGGCAGATATGCTCAACTCTTTTAGGGTTTCAGCAATTGACAGAGGAGCTGGAGGTTCCTTTGGCCCATGAGAAAACTGAAGGCCCTGTGCAGAAGTTAGTCTTTCTGGGTGTACAATGGCCCAGACATCTCACTTGCCATTGGATAAGGTGGAGCATTTACAAGCCTGTCTCAGTTCATTTTTGTCAAAAAGGAAGGCCACCTTGAGAGATATACAACAGCTTGTGGGGCATCTTAACTTTGCATTCAAAGTAGTAGCCCTGGGGTGAGCATTTTTGTGGAGGCTGTGTGATGCCATGGTTGGGCTGTGTCTTCCGCAGCACAGACTGCGCATCAATAGCCCCATGCATGCTGATCTTTTGGTTTGGCAAGAGTTCTTGACTTCCTTTAGTGGAATCTCCTTTTGGAGGGAGGATTTGAAGCTTGAGGCAGAGTTCCAGGTCACCTCTGATGATGCAGGGTCCCAGGGTTTCGGGGTTTATTTCCATGAACACTGGTGTGTCGAGGAATGGCCTGGGGATTGGGTTGCAGCTGGTTTGACTAGGGAGCTAACATTTTTGGAATTTTTTCCAATTGTAATGGCAGTTTGATTGTGGGGAGATGAGCTGGTGGATCACACGGTCCACTTCTCATGTGACAATTTGGCAGTGGTCCACATAATCAATCCCCTCACATCCAAAACACCAAGAGTAATGTGCCTGGTCTGCACCTTTATGCTGTGGTGCCTTAGGTTCAACACATTATTTTTGCTAGGCATATGCCCATGATGGATAACGGGGTGGCTGACACTCTCTCACAAACAGATGGTGAGGTTTCATCAGCTTGCTCCAGAAGCCAATCATCTGCCGACATGAATGCCCCTGGAGCTCTGGCAGGTAGGAGGGCCAAGGCTTGCAGAGCGATAGGCCTCACCATTGCCCCAGCACAAGGAAAGGATATGAGTAAGCAGTCCACCAGTTCGATGAATTCAGGACTGAGGAACATTATCCCAAGGTCTGGCCCATCACGGTGGAGCAGTTGATCCCCTATTGCATTTCTTTGAAGGAGACTGGCTTGGCTGTTCATTCTATTAGGGGTCGGACTTTCACCAGTAAAGCCTCGGATTTCCAGGAAGTCACCAATGACTTCAGAATAAGGAAAATGCTGGAGGGTTGGTCCCAGTAAGGGGGAACTCAGAAGGACAAGAGGCGACCCATTTCCACAGTGGTCTTCAAGGGGCTGCAAGCCACCTGGAATGAGGTATGCACTTCATGGTTTGAGGCTTGCCTTTTTCATGCAGCCTCTTTGCTTGCATTTTTTTTGGGTTCTCCGGGTGAGTTGATCGCCCAGTCCAAGACCGACCAGTCTGGAAAGGCGTTACAGGTGCATGACATTCAATTCATTGGTAATGAGGTGCATGTTACTATTAGGAGTCACAAGGGGTCTGTGATCAAGTTGGGTATTTGTTCTGATACTGAACTATGCCCTTTTTTCAGTACATGGCATTAAGGAGAAGTGAAGACTGCAACCTTTTTCTACACGCAGGCAGGAGTCCGCTGACGAAACACCAGTTTTGGGTGGTGTCTTCCCGGGCTTTAGGCAAGTTGGGCCTTTCAGAAGTGAAGTTTGGTATGCGCTCCTTCGAAATTGGTGCTGCTTCCACTGCAGGAGCCCTGGGCTACCCCACTGCCGATATACAGTGTGTGGAGCAATGAAGGTTATCTGCTTACAAGGGTTACATGTGTTCTCTACCTGTTCTGAGAAAGTATTCCATTGTGGTGTTCGGTAGTTCATTGTTTTTTCTTCCTAGGTGCTGTGGTCTGTGGCAGGAGGAGACAAATTCTCATCTGCAGACACAGCTATATCTTCTGGGTGGCACATCAAGCTAAAAGATCAGCCATCAGCTCTCAGCTGGGCCTTAGTTGATGGACCATGGTGGAATGAAGGGGACGTCATGGTCTATGCTGGTCGGGTCTCCGCCAACTTCTGTTTGGGAGTAGTGCTGGCTCTCCACCCAATGTCCTGCTGGTTCATCTGGGCGGCAATGATTTGGGGCTCATCAAAGGAAAGGCTCTAATATTGCACGCCCGTGATGATTTCAGAATCATTCAGCGCTGGTGGCCGGACACAGTAATTGTCTGGTCCACCATGATTCCTCCCTGGTCTGGCGAGGCACCTTGGATTCTAGAAGGATTGAAAGGGCCCCGTGCAAGGCAAATGGGGGGATCAGGAACATTTGGGAGATTGGGTTGGGTCACTATTTGCCACACCCCCAGCTGCTGCTGGATTGCCGAGACCTATATAGGGGTGACGGCATTCACCTTTCGGAGAGGGGGAATGATATATTTCTGCAGGATTTGCAGCAAGGGCTTGGGGTAGTTTTAGGTATTTGAGTGGGCACAGGGGCCTAAGCAGAGGCTTGACCCTTCCGGTGGCTGAGTTATGTTTTAGAAGGAAGTTTTTTGTGGCTTGATGTCATGCTGCCATGGGGGTTGGGGAGTTCATTCTGTGTCTTGGTAATTGCTCTTGCATTCCTATCTCTGCTGTTCTGCCTGTGCTGAAATGCTTATCGCTACAGCTGTGCTGGAGGAGGATGTATTGTCTGGAAGTCTCATATGTACCGTGAGAGACTACCGCTTCCCAGCTTTTGCCACCTAACGGTTTCCTAGCTGGTCCCGTGCGCGGGAGGGTAGCTAATTGGCTTATGCCATGGGGGGGGGGTGCATACAAATGCCTTATATCCTATTATGTTCAATGGGTTGCCGCCATTCTTAACAGTGCCTGTGTTACTGCATCTATAGCTTTGCAATAAAAGTATAACCGTTCCCGAATGCATGTACTTTGTTGTAAGCTGTGGGTTCTAACACTTGATAAGCACCAATCAGCAACCCTGTTGGGGTATAGGGGCCTGTCAGGATCCTCCTTGCAGCCGTGCGGCCAGGGAGGAGGATGACAGACTACCTTTTGGAATTGCCAGGAGGGATCCCCCACACAGGCTGTGCAGCTGTGTGGGATGGGTCGTCATGGATGGGCCGACTGGGTCGTCATGGATGGGCCGACTACAGTTGGCTACACCCAGGGGCAGGGTGCCTTGCCTATTATATGGCATGTGTGGTGCTCTGAGGACCCCAAGCCTTGAACATGCCACTGTTCAATGTTTGCCCTTGCCGTTATGATGTAAGTTAAATAAAGTGGCCATTAGTTTCCCAACCTATGGTTGTCTGCCTCTTTCTTCCATCGGGGGGGAGGGGCAATGGACAGCCATTTTTTTTGGCATGCTTTAATTTGGGTTTCCTGCTTTGAGCAGAAATTAAACTTTAGTAGATGGTCTAGAAGGCCTCTTCTAGTTCTTTGATTCTAATTGTCTGTCTCTAGTCCATAGTAAAACAAACTAACTTGCGGACTTAGATTAAAGCACAAGGCAGCAAGTTACAATTAATGTCCAAGAAGGACAATGTTCTGTTACGGTATTATATTTCTTTCAGTTCCAGCTAAGCCCCTGGCAAACATTGCTCATTGAACCACTTTTTTTGTGTGAGTCTGTACCATGCACATGCCTGTGTGACTAGAGTTGCCAGACATGGTGTGGCAAGCCGCAGAAGTCCAGAGTGGGGACATGGGAGTTAGGGTTAGTGACAGTATGATGTCCTTTATGGAGAAAATGCATAACTAACACCAGTCCTTTCTAGGGATCACCAGAAACTCTACAGTTTCAGGCAATTCCTAGAGAGGACTAACATTACTTCTGGGTTTTCCTTGGAAGTAACATCACACCATCAGCCCAATGGCATTATTGTATTTATTTTTTTCCTGCTGCAGCTCTAAGCAGTGGCAGGAAGAACAGGTTGCCAGTAGGAGGCAACCCCACTTGTGAGTGTGTGCGCGCATCACATTAAGAAAACTGTAAAATGTTGTGGTTTTCCCCCACTGTGATTTGGGTCAAAGCTCTAAATCATTTCATACTTTTTGATCTGAATGAACCAGATGAGCTCTCCCTAGAACAGAAAAATTCCTCTGGAAACAGAATGCATATCCTTGTGTGTGTGTTTTTTTAATAATCTTTTATTTTTTAATAATATTTTTATTTTTTAATAATCTTTTGGTTTTTTTAAAAAAATCTTTTATTTTTTGGTAGCTACACTACAGTCCCTAAAGAAATATGCTGATTTTTAATCCTTTTGGAGTATTTAACATGTTCCATTTTAAAATATTAACTAATTTCCCACTATTTTAAAGTGGAACAAAAATTGCCAATCAACTCGTACATGTTTCACTTCCATGTTTTAGGAACACTGTAACACTTCTCTGCTAGAATAATAGATAAATTATGAGTTAGAATAAATATCCAGGGATTTTGGAGAAATAGCCAAAACCAGATATTAATAATCTAATATATACAGTCACATGGCTTAACCAGGTGCATCCTGGGAGCAAAGTGTGGTTCCTGAGTTAGAAAGAATATACTAGGATGGTAGAGTAGCTCGGAACAGACTTTATGAGAAAAAGGGTGTGCGTATAAAGCTGTCTTATGCTAAATTGTTATTTGGTAAAGCCAGTCGAGTCCAACTCTAGGGTTTCGGTGCTCATCTCCGTTTCAAAGTCGAAGAGCCAGCGCTGTCCGAAGATGTTTCCGTGGTCATGTGGCCGGCATGACTAAACACCAAAGCGCACGGAACGCTGTTACCTTCCCACCGAAGTGGTACCTATTTATCTACTTGCAATTTCTTGCTTTCGAACTGCTAGGTTGGCAGGAGCTGGAAATAGAGATGGGAGCACACTCCATCTTGTGGCACCCGGGTCTCGAACTGCTGAACTACTGACCTTCCACAGCCTGCAGTTCAGTGTCTTAACCACTTGAGCCACCGCAGCTGTTATTACTGTAAGCCATATTGAACAAGGAGGAAAAGCAAGGTATAAATAATATTTTAATAAATAAATATAAATAAATAAGTCAGACCATTTGTCCATCTACTTCAGTTGTCTGCTCTAACCAGCAAGGACACCTAGATTCTAAAAACCCTTCTAAATCTAAATCCATCAGAATCAATGAGCTTAGAAGGGGATAACTCTGTTTAGGATTGCACTTTCAAACCCATGCGTGTGTCATATCAGATAGTGGAGGGTAGGGATGGGCACAAACCAGGAAAATGCAGTTTGGTTCATGGTTTGTGGCATGCCTAGTTTGCAAACCATGAACCATCATGAACTTTTAGATGCTAAATGAACCAGCTCTGTTCATGAGGTTTATGATGTGGTAGAACAGCCCCCCAGCATGCTAAAGAAACAAAATGTGCAGGGTATCTCCAGCTGACTCTCCTCTACCTGCCTTCTGAGTTTGATGAGAATTGGATTTACAGGGTCTGAGTTATGGTCCCCCAAAGAAGGTGCCACCATCCCCCATTGTTTCCAAAAAGATAATAGCACTGCCCAGAGACACCAGCAGTTGCTACCACTCTTTGGAGAAGAGGACTCTGACAGCAGTGATTCAGAGGGTGGCAGAGGTGAAGCATGCGCAAATTAAAGGCATTGTCTGCCTGGCACACATGCTTCAGCTAGTGGTGAAGGATGCTCTGGGGCTGGGTAGCACTGTCAAGGACACCTGGAATACTGCCCCCCTTGATATGTGGTCCTTGCTCAAGACCTGCCAGTGCCTAGCCACCCACTTCTCGCACAGCATCAAATCTGCCCATCTGCTGCACAAGAGGTAGGTGGATGAGGAGCTCCACCTACACCATGATTGCACATTTGGTGGAGCAGAAGAGTACGACACAGGATGTCATCTCCTCCATTACCATCCTACATGAAAAAGAGGAGCTCAGCATCAGCTCCAACAACTGGCTGACCCTCTTCCAAATGGTGCATGTCCTCAAGCCCTTCCAGGACACTACTGATGTGCTGTGAGCACACATGGCCAGCCTGGGGCATCCCCCTGATTCAAGGACTGTACTGAGCATTGGCCTCTGCACTGAGCCAGCTGTTCTTCCATGGGTGGGCATCACCACCAGGTTACATCCTCTTTGCAATAAAGGGGAGTATAAACTGGCCTGTATCTGTGACCCGCAGATAAAAAGCAGCTTTGCTGTCCTGAATGCAGAGCTCTTGCAGTGGCAGTGTGAACTCTGCAAAGAAGTATGGAGGCTACAGGCCAGCATATGTGGACAGAGAGAACAGTGGGTGGAAGAGGCTAGGGAGGGGGAGCTGCAGCCCAGCAACTTTGCTTTAACAAACCCAACCAGGGAGAAGCCCACTACTGGTTTTCAGTAGCAAACTGGGAGGTCAGTGGCACTGGGGATGCCAGGTGTGCAATAGCAGAGGATTAGGCAGAGGCAATGGTGAAGGAGTACATCTACAAGTCCCCTGAGCCCACTGATGCTAATCCCCTGGAGTACTGGTCACACAAGGCTGTCATCTGTCCCAACCTCTCTTTTGTGGCCATGAGCCCTGAGTCCAGCTAGGACCCAAACCCCAGCAGGGAGAGAAGTTCACAATTGGGAGGTATAAAATGTGGGTCCTAAGTCAAGGCACCCAGCATCTAAGCCTCACTGCTCCATGTGAGCAGAGAGATCAGAGCCCTGAGTCCACATAACACCCAAGCCCCAGCAGGGGAGAGGTATTCACTATCAGAAATAAATGAATGTTCTCTGCTTTTAACAAGTTCCCTGCCTCTCTGTTCAATTGCCAACAGCCAACAGAGGAGAGATTGCGGAGCTGAGCTGACATATAGCGTTCTGATCCTATAGAGCAGAATGGGAACTCTGTTATTGGCAGCCAGCAGTGCCTGTTAAGCTTTAGAGGGCTCCTATTGGTGTTTTCAAGGCAGATTTCCAATCCCCCTGGGGCTTAATTGAGCAAAGGCTGTCTGCCTGGAAAATATATCCATTCACCAACCACCACAAACAGCACGGAAGTTTCTGGAAAGTTCATGCCAGTTGTCCCACCACAAACATCAGTTCACAAACTGCCCAAAATTTATGAATAACTTTAGTTTTTGAGCTGGTTCCCTAGTGGTGGGGGGCGAGGAACAGAACACCTATGTACAGACAAGCAGATAAGCATTGGTGAAACAAAGCCAACGGAATTCACCCATCCCCTAAATGAGGATAAAACAGCTGCCATTTTCTTCACTGTGAAGGAATGCATAGTAACTAAGTGCTATAACAGAACAGGCACACTTTTGACAATGGGGAACTCACACTTCAATGCTGGAGCCTCAGGTTACCCTGAGGCCTTTTCTGTGGAGGCTTAGCAAATTGATTAATCCTGACCTGCCACCCACTGATGGGGTTAGTGAGAGAGCCTGATTTGAGACCCGTTCAGTTACATCTTCAAGGCTCATCCTGATTCTTTATTTCATAAAGAATGCCAACATAAGCTTCAGAGAACTGTTGCTTTTAAATCATGTTGCTTCAGAAATATTTTTGCTAAAGTGCATGAAGGATCTTTGTTTATAAATCTGTATCTAAGTAAAGAACACAAAGCCCAGTGACACCTCACTTTTGATTTTGATCAAGCAGAAGCATCTTGGCAAAACTTCAAAGGCAACAAGAGGATATTACTAATGGAAAATGAATGGAAACTGAGATGGGGTTGCTAACACAGTGACGTCCAGAGCTGCATCTTATTTTAAACAAAGTCAAATTCAAATCAGGCCAAACGAGCTTCCTGAAAACATCAGGACAATATTCAGGGTTGCGCTTTTTAAATATCTTTCAAGTACAAAAGCTAAGCACAGTTTGATTGAATTTTCATAATTTATTCTGATAGCAAACATGGGAAGTGGTTGTGACACTCCTGGATAGAATTGATTTTGGCACTGTATTCTGTACTTGATTCTTGCAACGTAATGTATGTGTGGGCTGCCTTTGAAGATGATTTGGAAATTTCAGGTGATCCAAATATGGCAACTGGGGCTGGTGTTTTGAAATGTATTTCCAGGATTTTGAAAGAAACATTGACTTACACAACCTGGAATAGGTTGGGACCTGGGTATCCTAAGGACTGATTAGTCCCATACAAGTTAAAATCTGTATCAGAAGCTCTTCTCTGGGAGCCCTGCCACCAGACGTTAGGTGGATGGTTGCTGGAGACAGGGCCTTTTCTATCGGGGATGTCCTGGTTATATCCCTTTCTATTCAGACTCATCTAGCACCTACATAGGTTAGTGCATTTTCTCTTGTCCTGTCTCTAAGAAGCTCATATGTGCACACATGTGTGTACTCACCATCATCCAACCCTGCGAGGTAGGTAAGACTGAGTGGCTCAGGGGCATCCATTGAACTTCATGAGAGAGCAGGGAATTGAACCCAGATTCTAATCCAGCACTTAAACCACTACAGCACTCTGACATTCTCTTAGATGAGCAACGAGGCCTGTCCTGCTTGCCTGTGGTTTCACATACATATAGGGAGAACCACTTCTCTGAAATGCACTATTCTTTTAGTTTATTTTATGTATTGGATGGTTTACTGCTTTTATAATATTTGTCTGTAAACTCTATGAGACTTTTTGAAGAAGAAAAGTGGTATGAAAATATTTTAAATATAAAATATAATGCAAGGGGGACCACCGCAACCATTTAGTTCTCTTCAACCTGGCTGCCTGTCTACCTCCCTTTTTCATAGGGCAGTTTTGTTAGAGCAACCCAAAAAGCTACTTGAACTCCAATGGTTATTTACCCCCAAATTAGTCTTTGGGCAAGCTCTATGCTATTAAATACAGTGAAAATATATGTTTTCACTGCAGAGATTTGCTACCCTCTGCTTAAAATTTCCTACCAGAACATATACATACAGCCACCTCTCATTCTTCCTTTCTTCCAACCTTTACGCCAAAGCTACCTTTTCTGTGAAGTCAGTACTGTACCCATCAGTCCTCTACATGTATAGAGCCCATATTCATGCAACTGGAGTCAAGAGTACATTCATGAACCTGCATTAACAACATCCCTTTTTACTCTTCTTGCTGTTCTCTTCTCCCTCCCTGCCACCTTATTTGGGGTCAAAATTTAGATTAAAAATGACCAAAGGTATAAACCTTTCCCCCCTTGCTTGTATTACCCTTTAAAGCACCATATATATATAGGACTCAAAATAAATAATTGTCCCTGTGTCCACTCTAAGAATAGGAGCATACTTTCTATAGAAGTTGTTACTTGTTGTTTAAAGGTTCTTCTATGACTTTCCCCATGTCTATCTTTTTCACTGACTCCCTCCATGTTTCTTGGTACCTCTGTGCTTCTCCCTGTGTTCTCAGCTGAATGAGTGAACGCTTTAATTTATTCTCTGCTGAGTGCCTTTGCATCACACTCTTTTGTGTAATTCGTACTGTACCGTGCCTGCTGCCTCACATTATTTAATTCTGTAATGCTTTCCGGGATACAGACCACTCTGTGTGCCTCATTGTATCGTATCAAAGCAGTGCATCTTTAATAAAGTTGTTCTCAAATAATATTCCTATAAATGAAATGTACCTGTTGAGATGCGATGCTGCATATTGACATGACAAGTGGCAGAACAGAAAAGGTATGCAGGGGTGCTGGAGAAACGGTGACCTCTGTTGGTGGTCTCACATAACACTCCCTATCTCCTCATAAACAGCCATGCAACAAATTTATGCATGTGAAAACTGTGCCTCTCTCAGTTTTGAGCTTTCCTTGGTTAAAGATTGTCAAATGTAATTATTTACAACACGTCTCTGGGAAGGTACTAAGACTAATTCCATAAGAAGCTGTCAAATGGTAACAAGTAGTGTGCAAGAAAAAGCCCGGAAGAATTTTGTTTAGCATGAGTGAGATTTATCATCAGAGATGTGTGTGTGCCTGAGTCTGAGAAAATTCAAATAAAGAAGGAAAAGCTAGAAGGGAAAACACACACACACACAAGAAATTCCACAAAGTGGCTGCTTCAGAAGGAGACGCACACACAGTACTACAGACCTGTTATTATGAGCAAAAGGTTTCCTAACATTGTTCACAACTTTCTTTTTGTTCGGATGGCAAACAGCATTTTACAGCCGCCGTTTCTTTTTTATCAAACACTTGCTACGGTGGGGTGGGAAACTGAAGGCAATTATACTTCATGAAATAAGAGTGACATTCTGTTTCCTTCGAAGACATGTTTTATTTCAGGTGGAATCAGAAACGATTCTAAGATGTCCAAAGCATATATAGCAATTTGATCACTGGCTTCTCAACGGATGATTACTGCAGTGTTAAGTGGGAAGGTGTCATTACTGACTGGAAGCACTTTGACCCATTATCTACTCAAGTTATATATGTGTGCACAGGGTCAAAGCATGTGGGTGGTAAGAAGGGCCAAATGTGTTGGCAGTATCCCCTGTGACCAGGTAAGCAAACTCTGCTTCCCACCAATGCACATTCCACCTAATGCCTAGACTCCATTGCTATGAGAGAGATTTTTTAAAGCGCATTTCCATCATGTATTTATGATGATGTATTTGTTTATTTGTATTCCACTTTTCTCCCCAAATGGAGACCCCAAGCAGCTTACATCATCATCCTACCCTCCTCCATCCCAGTCTCACAAAGACAACTCAGGTTCAAATCTACTCTGGCATGAAGCTCACTGAGTCACCTTGGGCCAGTCACTCTCTGTCACTGTGGCCTTCCTCACTGGGTTGCCAAACTCCAGTTGTAGTCTCCAGATTAAAGACATCAGTTCTCCTGTAGAAAGTGTCAGCTTTGGAGGGTGAACTCTATGGTATCCCACCACTGCTAAGCTCCCTCTCCTCCCCAAACCCCCCCTTCCCAGGGTCCAACCCCAAATCTCCAGGAATTTCCGAACCCAGAGTTGACAACCACAAAAAACAGAGGAGGGTAGAACTATGTGTGCTGCCCTGTGCTCCTTGGAGGAAGGGTAGGATAAATATGTACTGGATAAATAAACATTTGTTACCCATTCTGTGTTTCTGAAGTAACACCAAGATAGAAGCAGAAATGAACAAACACCCTTCCTCACCTAGAAGACTAGGAATAAACACAGGACATGCAAGGCCTTTGCTTCTCCATGCGTACAGGAGGGGCAATAAAATGGGTTTTGTGTGAGCATATGTGTGTATGAATCTAGTCAGCCTTGCACACGCCTAGTGCTGTCTGGGCTTTTAATCCATAAGATTGCATCAAGAATCACTATACAATGACACTTTGCATTTGGGTTAGCTTTGCTCTTTTACTTTTGGTCACCAGGGACATTTTTCATAATCTCGTCCAGCCGTTCCTGTCAGATACTTGGGGTTTTTCCTGCTGTTTGCCTTGCATGCGTCTGTGATGTTGCTTGGGGTGTTTTGGATCCCTTTCAGATTGCTTAATGCTGTACCTTGGTGATAAAGCCTTTGGAAGTTAAGCACAGCGGATAACACTGGGAGACACAGCAGAGATAATCATATCTTCTGCTAGCGCTGATCATTTGGAAGGAAAGGGGGAATGGAGTTTAATTTTCAGCCCTTATAAAATATTCAGCCCAGCTGCCTGCATTACCTGTAAGTCACTTTTATTTTTATTTTGTAAAGGAAAGTGGAAAAGAAGGGAAGTGATTAATTTTATGCTTCTTGAGGGATTTGAATGATCCACTCCTGGCAACAACAATCTCTAACATGCAGCATAAAATTAGAGCCAGCTGAGAGTTCTGTCACCCACTATTAAATCACTTTGACTGATTAAAAACTACATTGCTTTCCTCACATTTATATTAATTGGAGAGCAGTCCTTTGGAAAGGAAGTGATAATTGCCTTGCCAGGAGGTGGAGTCAATCCTGCTCAGTAACTCCACCTACTGTTTTATTCCTGTTCCTAACTAATGCTGATTCGTTTAAATAATGTGTTTCACAAAATTATCTTTTACTAGGCAAAGCCATACCAGCAACAGAATTTTTTCGCACAGTGACTTTCATTTGGAATACTCTGACCAATGTTCCCTCTAAGCTGAGGAGTCTTGTGAGCAAAAATTCTACTTTGTGAGCTACTGGCATTAAAGTTGTGAGTGAGCAATTTGGCTACTGCATAAATTAGTGTGTTCTGGAGCCCTCCTTCCTGAGCCAAGACAAAAATCTGTGAGCCGGAGGCTAAAAAACTGTGAGCTAGCTCACACTAACTCAGCTTAGAGGGAACACTGACTCTGACATATTGTAATTGTGCTTAAACTCTGATTCTCCTCTGCCAGTTTAAGTCTACATTTTGAAGGGTTTTAACAACCAAACAATCAAGTTCTGTTTACTGTGCCAGATGACCATCATTGAAGAAAGACTCATGTGAATCAGCAGTGAGTAAAATTGGAGTTGAACATCTCTCCTGTCTGCCAACAGGGTTTGCTAATGCAGAAGTGCAACTGGCACGTTAATGTCATGTATTCTACTATCCAAGCTTGAAGCTTTCCTCTGGCCTCAGGAACCTTCTTCCAGCTTCATCAGTTCTTCCTCCAATGGAAGAGCCACTTAAGCAGGAGGAAGGCTCCTTAGGTTGAAGAGCCCCTTAGCTAGATACATGGCAATAGCTCTTGTTGCTGAATGCGCTGACTATATGCTATACAAGCAAACTATATATAATCAAATATAGACCTTCCAGGTCTAGCATGCCTTTGTAAAGTTGGAAAGTTTATAAAACAAAGATTCACAACCGAGAAGGGTGTTTGGAGCAGATTTTCTATCTGTCCTCTCATTTCTTGTCATCAGCATATGTATTAGACTTGGAGGCAGGAAGAATCTACCTTAATTATACACAGCAAAAGTCTTCTTTTTCATAACATCTCTTACTATTGGGTGGAGTTGTTTATTCGGTATATCACCAGCCCAATTACAGACAATACAAAAAGGGTACCAATAATATAGTCTCTAACTAGAAAGAAGAGGAGCTGACAAATTTGCCCATTAAAGGAAGAGGAGAATTATAATACAGTAAGGCATCTGAGTGAACACAGTACTTGGATTTATAATGCATTGGTCCAAGAATCAGTCATATATATCAGATAATATATATACATATCAGATAATATATATATTATCTCTAAAGAAAGTAGAGGTGTAACAAACTTATTTTATTATTTAAAATATTTTATGTCAACCTGTAGTCAAACATTAAAACAACATTTAAAATACAAACATACATCTACAATATTTAAAATACTTCTTAGTGTTCCTAGGAAATTCCATTTAATAAGAATGCTTGACATGAATTTTAAGAGGAATTTTAAAAAAACCTATTCTGTATCTGTGATAACTTTAAAAAACTAAATAAAACATAAACACGTAGACACACAAACAGATGGGAGAGATGATAAGTGCTAGTGAGTGAATACAAAACAAAACAAAGTCTTCACTCACTGATGGAAAAAAATGAAAGAAAGAACCAGATGAATCTCTCTGGGGAGGGAATTCCAAAGCTTTGCCATCACAGCCAAGAAGGCTGTTTTTCAGGTTGCCACCTTCTAGCCTCAGATCCTGGGGGAACCCAAAACAGGGCTTCTGAAGATGACCAGAATGATTGGGAAGGTTCATATGGGAGTAGATGGCTCTTACGTGCTAGCCCCAAGCTATATAAGGCTTTAAAGGTCAACATCAGCACTTTGAATTGGGCCCAGAAGCAAACTGGGAGCCAGTGGAGATGGAACAAGACTGCAGTTCCTAAAACTCCAGTCAATGATCTGGCCATAGTATTCTGTACCAACTGTAGCTTCTGGACAGTCTTCAAGGACAGCTCCATGTAGAGTGCATTGCAGCAGTCTGATCTAGATCTTACCTTGGCATGCACTCTGGTAACCATTTTTGGCAGCTAACATATTCTCTTCGAGAACTATGATAATTCATAACCTGAGTTTCATATTTCCTCATCTCACCGCCATCCCGGCATAGTTGGGATAGGGCGATTCATAAATTGAATAAATAATAATAATAAAAAATAATAATCCGACTTGAGCAGCTTCCAAACTGCTTTGCAAATGTTTAGTAGTGTGATGGTAGAGTTTCACTTCCTTCTCCCTTCCAGCTGTTTTTGCATCCAGACAGTAAGTCAAATGTATTCTTCCCCAGGTTTGTTAAGACAATTCAATGATGTGTGGGTGAGGGGATACGACTCCTGTATGCAAAAACATGTAAACTCAAAATAACATTATAATGTGAAATTGAAAGGACATCAAATGGTAAGACTTTATTTGAAACAGAGTATTAATTTACAAATGACTGGTTGGTTTGCTCACTATTTAAACAAATGGCTGTGAGGCAGTGAAAGGTGATGATAGATCTGGGGATGGAGAAACTAGGATTCCCATCTGGCTATGTAATAAAGTCCATGTGTGATATAGTGCTGAATGCTGTACTATAAGTAACTAACTGTACAGGCTTGAGTTGCTGACATGTAGCCAACCACTGATTAACAGTGTCAGAATTGACAAGGCAAACCATCACTTCAGTGCATATGCTCACATCTTCATCTAGCAAGGGAAATCATGTTTATCAAGGCAACAAGACAGATCAAACAGCATTAAAAAGTGTTTGAGTAAGAACAAAAAAAAAAGATGAGTACAAAAGGACCTTTCCTCCTGATAGATTTCAAAATAGACACTTTTCAGTGGATGCAAACCTTGCTGTATCAGCCCAAGGCAGTTGAATTCATTTATTTCTAATATCCACTTGATGGTGACTAAAATAAATAATCTAAAATCCAAGAAGCTGAAAAGTTTCCTCTGTAAACACGTTCTCTGAAATCATTACTACTGGAATCTGCTCAAAACCACTGAGATGAAGGCAGAAAACATTTCAGTTGAGGAAGTAGAGAAGATTCCTACTCCCTTGATTTCAGAAAAATATCACGAAGGAAGCTTCCTAGTTGCTTGATAAGATCACATTGACCCCTGTGGTTACGTTTGCCAGCTCTGGGTTGGGAAATATCTGAGCCAGTTGGTGTACTGGTTAGGCTTGGTTCCCCACTCCTCCACATGAAGCTGCTGGTGTGACCTTGGGTCAGTTACAGGTTCTTTCAGAGTTGTTCTCTCAGGAGCAGTTCTCAAAAGAGCTCTCAGCCCCACCTACCTCATAGGGTGTCTGTTGTGGGGAGAGGAAGGGAAAGGAGATTGTAAGCCATTCTGAAACACCTTCGGGTAGTGAAGGGCGGGGTATAAATTCAATCTCTTCTTCTTCTTCTATTTTGGACGTGGAGCATGGGGAGGGCAGAGCTTGGTGAGCGGAATAACCGCTGCAGGGTATAATGCCATAGAATGCACCTGCCAAAGCTGACACTTTCTCCAGTGGAACTGAGCTCTGCCATCTGGAGATCAGCTGTAATACTGTCAGGTCTCCAGGCCCCACTTGGAGTTTAGTAACAACAAT